>NC_090330.1:46247069-46426211 GCF_035084215.1 Heptranchias perlo
GATATCCCTGAGCCTTTGATCCATAATCATGAGAAGAATGGCTTGCCCCGCTTGTCATCCTACAGCGAACCAGAAATAACAAAAAGGTTGGAGTAAACATATTTTGACAATGTTTCTGCACAAAATATATCCTGACTAAATCATCTATTTGAACTTTATTTATCGAATATGAATGCTAATACTCCGCCTACTGGATCACAGCTGTAATGCCCTTTTTATTCATAAAAATGGGTCCTCCAGTCTATATGTATATATGAGAACTGCACTAGCATAATAATGACTTTCTTGGTGTTTTTTTTTCCAGATTGAATACATACTTCAAATTCTTCATTGTTAGGGATCCATTTGAAAGACTTATTTCTGCATTCAAAGACAAGTTTCTAAAGAATCCTCGATTTGAACCATGGTACAGATATAACATTGCTCCAGCAATTATTCAAAAATATAGAAGGAATCGTACAGAAACTAAAGGACTCCAATTTGATGACTTTATTCGCTACTTAGGCGATCCTAACCATAAGTGGCTTGATATTAAAATAGGAGAACCCATTATTCACTGGGTAACATATGTAGAGCTTTGTGCACCTTGTGAGATCAACTATAGTGTCATAGGACATCATGAAACACTGGAAAAGGATGCTCCATACATTCTAAAGAAAGCAGGAATGAGTAATTTGGTATCCTATCCCCCAATCCCACCTGGTATTACAGCATACAACAGAACCAAGGTGGAGCAGTATTTCTCTGGAATCAGCAAACGAGATATAAAGCGCCTTGATGCTCGTTTCAAAGGAGATTTCAAACTGTTTGGTTATGATGAACCCGATTTTTTGCTAAACTGATTTACCCAAGTACTGTGCCTAATAGGGGTACAGTGCATGTTTACATTTCTTTTGGGGTTTTTTGTTACACACTGAACATTTTAATGCTACCACCAGCAGAGGTCAGTGAAGGCACACAGAGTGAAAGAAAGCCTGAAACATCTTAGCAGTTTAATCCATGCATGTATGCAGTAATAAATGAACACAGGCATAACAATATTTTATGATTTTTAGAAGTAGATAAGCAATAGTATGATGCATGGAGCACATCAAAACAGCATTACAGATCATCAAAATTTAACAAAAATATTTCCAAGGACAAGTACAGTGAAAGTCAATTTAATTGCTGAGCAGCATATCAGTTGTAAGATTTTTCTGTATATGCCTTTTGACCCCTATGTTGAATTGTCACTGTCACACATATAGTCACAGGTACTGGCAAAATAATTTTTTGTGATTTGTTCAATTTAGGAGTCAATGCTGCTGCTTGGAAAAGTCTTTTAATACAACAGATAATAAAACTAAAATTTGCACATTTAAAGCTGCAGTACCCGTTTTCAAACATACCATTGTTAGTTTTATTAATTAACTAGTTGACAAATACTTTTTGTGAACTTGATTTCAATTCCCTTCTCTTCCCCACCCCCACCCCCACAAACACACACAACCTTTTTCAGCTGAGAGGAGGAAAAAAAAACACAAGATTAGCAATAGTCATTGAAAAACACAGACCAGTGGAAGGTATGATTTAGTAGTTTGAATTCATCTTTGGCTTCCCTCTGGATTGGAACACCCTGCATCTGTGTCATGACTGGAAATTGCCTAACCATACAGTAAGCAAGTTGGAGAGACAACAAATTTTGGAACTCAGACAATATGCTTGAGGATCAAGCAGCCAACTGATTAAGCTACCAAGCCACTGTTATTTCTAAACTTTTAAATTAATCTGCTGATAAATTCACTATACAACAGTAAAGATTAATTTCACAAAAACAGGTTTTTATTTTACAAACTACTTTAGCAAATACATATTTGAACTTCTGTGCATCATGATTATGATATTTAAGTGTGCTAGCTGGCATATCTATTCATGTAAGTAGCTGTCCTTCATAAATATATTAAAACTGGTGCACAAGATACATATGAAACTGTTTGTTTTAACCTCTTGGGTGTCAGACATTGGCATTTTTCTTCCCAAAAAGCATTTTTTTTAAATTGTAGGAAAACTTTTTTGTTGTAATGCGTGACTGTACCAAACTTCCTGCGGCAGAAACCGCCTACTTCCACCTCCGTAACCTTGCCAATCTCCACCCATGCCTCAACCTGTCCGTAGCCGAAACCCTGGTCCATGCCTTTGCTACCTCCAGACTCGACTATTCCAATGCTCCCTTGGCCAGCCTCCCATCCTCCACCCTCCATAAACTTCAGCTTATCCAAAACCCTGCTGTCAGTATCCTGTCCCACACCAAGTCCCACTCAACTATCACCTTGTCCTCTCTGACCTACATTGGCTCCTGGTCCCCCAACTCTTCAGGTTTAAAATTCTCATCTCATGTTTAAAGCCCTTCACGGCCTCACTCCTCCTTACCTCTGTAACCTTCTCCAGCCCCACAGCGCTCCAAGAACTCTACATTCCTTCAACTCCAACCTCTTGTGCATCCCCCACTCGTTTTGCCCCACCATTAGCAGCCATGGCTTCAGCCATCTAGGTCCTAAGATCTGGAATTGTCTCTCTAAACCTCTCCACCTCCATCTTGTCCTTTAAGATCCTCCTTAAAACCCACATCTTTGACCAAGCTTTTCCTTACCCCTCCTAATATCTCCTCCTTTGGCTTGGTGTCGATTTTTATCTGAATCAGCTTCTATAAAGCGCCCGGAGATAGTTTATCTATGTTAGAGGTGCCAAATAAATGCAAGTTGTTATAAATAGAATTATAGGAACCTCCATTCCATTGTATTAATTAGAAGAGTGCGCAGAACAAGTGGAATACACCAGAGATGCTCAGATGTGAATCATTTTCTTTTAAGCCAAACATGCACATCACAGACTACTTGTACACAGATAGAAACAATGCAGTATTATTAGCACTTAGTTACACAGTGCTTAGAAATATATTTTTGACATACTTTAAATTTTAATCTTCCAGGCATACAGGAATTTTTAATATAATATGCTAAAAGTAACTCACAATTAAAACTCTGTTGCACTGTTGTAATACTACTTTTGTTTGCATTATTGTTTTAAATATTTTGAGAAATCTAATGATTATCTGCAGAACTAATGAGTTAACTGCCTACAGCATAAGCTTATAAAAAGGCAGGGAAATGGATACTACAACTTTAATTCTGAAAATATTCAAAAGTAAATAGTTTCATGCATACAGTAGGACATGATTTGCATGCCTACAATATGCAAATATGCAGCATTTCCAATAACCATTCATTATTGACTGCTACTGTTGATGTAGTGGTTCCCATTTAGTCTGCTGATTATTGCCTGTAGCATGATTTTTTTTCCCTCATGTTCAGTCAAGTTTGACCTATGATCCTCAAGTCAACCTTAATTCTTGAAAGAATGGATAGATCATATCACTGAAAAACTTTAAACTGATCCAGTTAGTAATCTGCAGATGTGACCCAGTGCTTAACCTTGGATTGACTACAGGTAATAAACAACCACTAGACAAGATTTATGAAATATAGTTTCTCCAATAAATAATATATTTCCAGATACAATTATTGAAAAATGAAAAGTACTTTCATTGCATTAAAGCTAAGGATTAAAATGTTATTACAATTTAGAGTAATTTCCGGTTAGAGGCTTAAAGCCACTTTGGAAAAGAGTTAGTCTGTTTCTTCTGGGTATTCATATTTATTCATTTCAAAAATATTCCTGATTAAAAGGAATATAATTCCCACTTGATTTTTCTTTTTCTGTATAAGTGATTTGTTAATTTTATCTTTAGGCTAGTGCAGTTCTTTTTTTTAAGTTCTGGATTTAACATTATGGGACATCTCCTCTTTGGGTTACATTAATGATAATTATTCACTCCATGAATATTTGCACTAACTTCCATTTTTAAAAATTTAATTATGGTGTTTTGTAATTCTGGATTTGGAGATCTGGAAGCAATTCTGTCTAATAAATGGGTATTGAAACTCGTGTCCTATGAGTTCTACTGTAGTCCTTATGGCTTTACAGACATCACCTTACAAGAATGAAGAAACACTGGAACAGTACCAAGAATTTACCACTTAATAATAAATAAATAAACATGGATCATATAATTCAGAAGGTCCATAAAATTTATCATAATGTAGTTTTAAACATAAGTGACTTCAAAGTCCTCCTCATTTACAAATCCCTCAAGGCATTGCCTCTCCCTCGCTTCATCATCGGTAGCTAAGCCTTTTAACCATTACACCCTTGCACTCTTTCCTTAAACTGTTCATTCTTGCTTTATCTCTCCAATCTTCAAAAGCCTCCTCAAAACCTATTTCTTTAATTGTGTCTTTGGTCACCTTCCCAACTTTCTCTTAACAAATGTGATCCCTGTGGCTTACCACTTAAACTTCATCTCCATTTCCCACTCTGAACTCTCCATCTTTGGCTTCCTACATTGTTTGAGCCAAGCTTAATGCACAAGTAAAAGCATCTCATCATTCTGGGTGCTCTGCAGCCCTCTGGTCTGAAATTTGACTTTAGCAACTTCAGATCTTAAAATCTCTCTCATTTTCTCAGAGACCAGGAATGTGCTGGGGGTGGGGGTGACGGTGGCCATGGGGTTCCATTGGCATCTACTGAAGAGGCAGGTTAGCGTTGTCATCACCTGTTATCAAAATAGAATTCTGACATGAGGTCAGTACCTGGGGTATTGCTTCTTATTGAGTGTAGGCAGGCTATGTATGTTTACAGCATTTTCTGTTTATAGGTCAAGATTTTCTGCATTTGAAGTTTTTCATTTATTTCTCTCATTTTCCTTCCATGTCTTTTCATTGTCTTACTTACTATTTTCATGTGCTTTTATTTTTTAATACCCTTTAATTGTTTCACTTGACCTTCATAGAATCATAAAAAGTTACGGCACAGAAGGAGGCCATTTGGCCCATCATGTCTGTGCTGGCCGAAAAAGAGCTATCCAGCTTAATCCCACTTTCCAGCATTTGGTCCATAGCCCTGTAGGTTACGGCACTTCCAAGTATGGATATACCTTCATATATCTTCCATCAGCTTTCACTTCTTTCAGGTCTTCCAAAAATTTTGTTTGAGCAATCTTTCTTCCACCCCCTTTCCCTTTTGTTTTGTTGCATTCCATTAAAGGGTTCACTTATCTTCCAGTTTCCAGTTCTGAGGAAGAGACTACACCAGAAACGTTAACCTGTCCTTTTCACTTTACGGTAGCTGGCAAGTGGTATTTCCAACATTTTCTGCTTTTATTCCAGCTCTGTGTCCATTTCCTACTTCCCCCTCCTGTATGAAGTGTTTTGGGATGTTTTGCTGTATTAAAAAGGAATTATATAAGTGCAAGGTATATTGTTGTAAAACTGTTTCCTTTTTCTTCACAAATATTTTTAATTTACGTGCTTTTTTAATTAATTTTAGTTTATAATATTGAAGCCCATGGGATTAAAGTGGCAGTGGCTGCGTGCATACAAAATTGACTAAGGAACAGTTAGTGGTGAACGGTTATTTTTCAGACTGGAGGGAAGTATACAGTAGTGTCCCCCAGGGGTTGGTGTTAGGATCACTGCTCTTTTTCATATATATTATATTAATGACCTGGATTTGGGTATACAGGGCATAATTTCAAAGTTTGCAGATGATACGAAACTCGGAAATGTAGTAAACAGTGACGAGGATAGTAACAGACCTCAGGAGGACATAGACAGACTGGTGAAATAGGCAGACACATGGCAGATGAAATTTAACGCAGAGAAGTGTGAAGTCATTCATTTTGGTGAGAAGAATGAGGAGAGGCAATATAAACTAAATGGTACAATTTTAAAGGAAGTTCAGGAACAGAGACACCTGGGGGAATATGTACACAAGTCTTTGAAGGTGGTAGGACAAATTGAAAAGGCTGTTAAAAAGGCATACGGGATCCTTGGCTTTATTAATAGAGGAATAGAGTACAAAAGCAAGGAAGTTATGCTAAACCTTCATAAAACACTGGTTAGGCCCCAGCTGGAGTATTGTGCTCAATTCTGGGCACTACACTTTAGGAAGGATGTCAAGGCATTAAAGAGGGTGCAGAGGAGATTTAATAGAATGGTACCAGCGATGAAAGATTTCCGTTATGTGGAGACTAGAAAACTGAGGTTATTTTTCTTAGAGCAGAAAAGGTTAAGGGGAGATTTGATAGAGGTGTTCAAAATCATGATTTGATAAATAAGGAGAAACTGTTTCCAGTGGCAGAAGTGCATTGTCAAATTTGCAGATGATACAAAACTTGGAAGGGTAGTAACAGTGAGGAGGATAGTGATAAACTTCAAGAGGATATAGACAGGCTGGTGGCATGGGTGGACACGTGGCAGATGAAATTTAACGCAGAAAAATGCAAAGTGATACATTTTGGTAGGAAGAACAAGGAGAGGTAACTCTAAAAGGGGTATAGGAATAGAGAGATCTGGGGGTATATGTGCACAAATCGTTGAAGGTGGCAGGGCAGATTGAGAAAGCAATTAAAAAAGCATACAGGATCATGGGCTTTATAACTAGAGGTATAGAGTACAATGTATGGAAGTCATGATGAACCTTTATAAAACACTGATTCAGCCACAACTGGAGTATTGTGTCCAGTTCTGGACACCGCACTTTAGGAAAGATGTGAAGGCCTTAGAGAGGGTGCAAAAGAGATTTACTAGAATGAGTCCAGGGATGAGGGACTTTAGTTACGTGGATAGACTGGAGAAGCTGGGGTTGTTCTCCTTGGAACAGAGAAGGTTGCGAGGAGATTTGATAGAGGTATTCAAAAGCATGAAGGGTCTAGACAGAGTAGATAGAGAGAAACTTCCCATTGGCGGAAGGGTCAAGAACCAGAGGGCATAGATTTAAGGTGATTGGCAAAAGAACCAAAGACGACATGGGGGAAAACTTTTTTACACAGAGAGTGGTTAGGATCTGGAATGCACTTCCCAAGAAGGTGGTGGAGGCAGATTCAATCATGGCCTTCAAAAGGGAACTGGATAAGTACTTGAAAGGAAAAAAATTGCAGCGCTACGGGAATAAGATGGGGGAATGGGACTTGCTAGATTGCTCTTACGTAGAACCAGCGCGGACACAATGGGCCAAATGGCCTCCTTCCGTGCTCCACCTTCTATGATTCTATAAGGGCCAGTAACCAAAGGACACAGATTTAAGGTGATTGGCAAAAGAATCAGAGGCGACATGAGGAAAAAAATGTTCACACAGCGAGTTGTTATGATCTGGAATGCAATGCCTGAAAGGGTGGAAGAAGCAGATTCAATAATGGCCCAGGAATTGCTCCAAGCGGCGAACTAACAGTGCTTGCCGCTCCATAGATTTATATTCACCCACCAACTTACCACGGTCTTTACTGGGTGCACTTCCTCAAATAGGAAGTGGAGAATAGCCCAGCATTAGCTCTAACAAAGCTAGCACCCATGGGAGGAGAGAAGCGATCTCTTCCCTCGACCAATCAGATTGCAGCATTTTTGACATGCTGTGAACAGTTTCTGGAAGCTGGAACGTAAAATCCAGGAAGTGAAAGTTACCCAACACTAAAATCATTTGTAAAAACAGTTATAGACAGCAAACAAAAGGGAGGGTAAGAAATAATCAAATTAAATAATTAAAAAGAGACAAGGAAAAAGTTTTAAAAAATTTTAATGACCAAAAACTATTAAAATAAGGAGTAATGAGACTCCACATTTTTAAAAGTTAATTTTTGATTGTTTAGCAGTCATTATGACTTACAGCACGGTTAAAATTTAGTTTAGACCTAGTATATTTAAGCGTACCTGTTTTGTGACGATATTAGTTACTTTCCAACTGATCGGAAGAGCAATTTGGCGCTGGTCCGTTGATTCTGTTGATTGCAGCTGGTGATATCTCTTTAATGTGAAGCTGTCATATCGCCGGTGAACCAGGAGGAGCAAGTTCCGGATGCCTGCATTTCACTGCACACGTGCGAACGCCGGAACTTGCTCCTCGATTTTGCCACTAACAATGGTGCTTCACCGTTCTTTTTTAAACAATTTCCGGCCCAATAACTTTCAAAAGGGAATTGCAGAAATACTTGAAAGGGATAAATTTGCAGGGCTATGGGGAAAAAGCAGGGGAGTGGGACTAATTGGATAGCTCTTTCAAAGATCTGGCATAGGCACGATGGGTTGAATGGCCTCCTTCTGTGCTGTACCAATCTATGATTCTATGAATTGAGTCCCCTCATTTTTAACTGACACAGTCACACGGTAACTTCTCAGTAACAGAACAGCTTTCCAAAGATCAATATAGAATGTTATGATTTAGAGAAAGGAAATGATTCAGGTTTATAGGGACTACTATTGATTCTTGAGTGGATTAGAACTATCTTTGAAGTTACATTGGGTAACCAGAACTGCTTAGAAATTCTGTTCCAATGTCCAAATGCCATTACCACACATAATAGGCAGTATTGTATTTCATTTATTTAGTACGTTGGCTTGAATTGGTTGACAGCTACTGAAATAAAGCTCAATAACAAAAGTTATTTGAACAGTACTTTCTTCAAATGCGATAAAATTATTTTGTTAACATTCCTGTTAATTATAATGTAATTATGCAGTGCTGCAAAGATTGTAAAATCATTACATATTTCTTAAAGTAAATGTCTATTTATTGAGGTGTAATGTAGCAAATTGTTTCTCCCCTTAAGTAAAGTTGGAGTACTTATTTTCATTCCACTGGGTCTGATTTATATTTCTTGGAAATGTATGGCACGTTCCATTCATGGTCTCTCAAGTTCTTGCTGAGCTTTCATGTAAGTAGTATTCACCATAAAAGAACAAATTGCATTTATATAGCACCTTTCACAACCTCTGAACATCCCAAAGCATTTAACATCCATGAAGTACTTTTGAAGTGTAGTCACTGTTGCAATGTAGGGAAACACCACAGCCAATTTGCACACAGCAAGGTCCCACAAACAGCAATGAAATAAATGACCAGATTTTTTTTTGATGGCGCTGACTGAAGGAAAAACATGTCACTACCCCGCTCTTCAAAAAGTGCCATAGGATCTTTTACATCCACCTAAGAAGGCAGACTGGCCTCAGTGTAATGTCTCATCTGAAGGATGGCACCTCTGACAGTGGAACGCTTCCTCGGTACTGAAGTGTCAGTATTACTTGTGTGCTCAGATCACTGGAATGGGACAGGATCCCATGACCTTGTGACTCAGAGGCAAGAGTGCTACCACTGAGCCACCTCTGACACCATGGCATTCGATCTTCTTTCATTCATATTCCGAATACCACAAATAGCAATTGACCAAAAAAAAATTAGACTCAGTCTTGGTTTTACATGGATCTGAAATTCTCCATCAAAATGAATACACTTATAGGTGGTTAGATTACTTAACTCCTGTCATTGGCACACAACCAGTCAGCTCATTTAGCAGCTCCAGACACCTTAATTCAGCAGAAGACCCTCACTGGCAGCTCTTTCTGATGGAGGAGATTCCCTGAACACTTCTTAGCTGAGGAGGTCACATCAGGTTTACATCAAAACTAAACATACCTCATTTCAAAAGATTGCCTTTTGATAGAAAAAATCTGTTTGGAAGAAAGAGAAAATGCCACCAAATTTAAAGTACAGGAAACTCAAAAGATCTAGAACTGGGGAATAGCATCCTCTTTCCTGCCAGATCTAACACCACCAGAAGCAGTGAGATCTGCAATCAGCTCCAATCATCCATCTATAACTATTTTCTGCCTATGGCCTTCCAGACAGTTCTCAATCCAGCTCAATATACTACCACTAATACCAGAGGCTTCGATCTTGTAGCAAAGCCTCTTGTGCAGCATATTGTCAAAAGCTTTTTGGGAAGTCTAAATAGACAATGTCTACTGGGCTTCCCTCATCCGCCCTCTTGGTGACTTCTTCAAAAAATATAATCAAATTTGTAAGACATGACCTTTTTTTGAAGCCATGTTGGGTGTCCCTAATATGTCCCTCTCTATCCAAGTAATCATATATTACATCCCTAATGATTCCCTCAAGCATCTTTTCTATTACTGATGTCAAATTAATGGGCCTTTAGTTACCCGGGTCCGTCTTGTTTCCTTTTTTAAAGATGGGTTCTACATTAGCCTCCTTCCAGTCTACAGAAGGTTCACTCATTTAAATATAAGTGTGCGTTCCCTGCGTAAAGTGGGCACTGTGCAGGTAACGTAGTTGCCACAGGGGCCAATTATCTGGCACAGCAACAATTTTAAAGGGCGTCTACTGTGTATTCAGGTGATGTTGCAGAGGGTGTAGCAAAGGGAGATTGTCATCTTTGGATCTAAGAGAAACCCTCCATGGACAACTGCAGCAAGGCATATGTGGGAGGAGCTCACAAAAGAGATCACAGAGGAGGTCAATGCAGCGTCCCTAGTGAGCAGGATGGCAATTGAGATCCTCAAGAAATTTTCTACCATGTGCATTTGAAATCACGCTCAGGTATTTATGAGCAAAGGTAATAGCCGTTGACACTGAGCGTGACAAAAATATCTGTTGGAGCTCTAAAATCATAACAAAGACAAATACCTTAAAAAATCGCCTAACTCTTAAAGAATTAGCATGTTGGGATCCCACATTTCCGAATAATACCTTATGTTCTGGTTGATTGAATTATCACTCTCCTCTATCAAGCACATAGAACTCCAAGTAGGATTTGAGCAGTGACCTTTACATCAGAATAGACCAGAATGCTGGGGTGAAAGTCTCTGCTACCCGAAAGGTCCTATAAGACTCTGAACCCAATACCTAGTAAACACCAGTTTGTGATAAAAGAATAGTTTGTAGAGGAAATGGAAAAATTCTCACTGGTGCAGTAAGGACAATCTTCTGAAGTTAGGGAGTAGAGGCAGCTGAGTAAAGAGAGCTTGGTTCTGCATCTAGCTTTTGATTCATTTGACATAAAAGCACTCCTTGACTTGGTAATCACATCTGTCATGTGCTCAACCTCAAACATTTGGTGAAAATAGGAGCTTGGTTTATGAAATGAAAGTGCTCAGAATTAAAGGGAGTGTGGAGGTATCAATAGGAAGTTGGCTAAAGGACAGCAAACAGGGTGTCGTGATTAATGGATGTTTTTCAGACTGGAAGAATGTAAACAGAATGGGGGGCATGGTTAACTGTAAAGAGAACTGTAAGTTGCTCTGGGAGGACATAGACAGGCTAATAGATTGGACAAAATTTAATGCAAAAAAAATGTGAGGTGATACATTTTGGAAAGACAAATAAGGAAATGTAAACTAAATGGTAAAACTTTAAATAGAGTACAAAAGCAGAGTGGTAATGCTAAATCTAAACAAATCATTTTTAAAACATTTGTTCATGGGATGTGGGCGTCGCGGGCAAGGCCAGCATTTATTGCCCATCCCTAATTGCCCTTGAGAAGGTGGTGGTGAGCCGCCTTCTTGAACCGCTGCAGTCCGTGTGGTGAAGATTCTCCTACACTGCTGTTAGGAAGGGAGTTCCAGGATTTTGACCCAACAACAATGAAGGAACGGCGATATATTTCCAAGTCGGGTTGGTGTGTGACTTGGAGGGGAACGTGCAGGTGGTGTTGTTCCCATGTGCCTGCTGCCCTTGTCCTTCCAGGTGGTAGAGGTTGCAGGTTTGGGAGGTGCTGTCGAAGAAGCCTTGGTGAGTTGCTGCAGTGCATCCTGTGGATGATACACACTTCAGCCACGGTGCGCCGGTGGTGAAGGGAGTGAATGTTTAGGGTGGTGGATGGGGTGCCAATCAAGCGGGCTTCTTTGTCCTGGATGGTGTCGAGCTTCTTGAGCGTTGTTGGAGCTGCACTCATCCAGGCAAGTGGAGAGTATTCCATCACACTCCTGACTTGTGCCTTGTAGATGGTGGAAAGACTTTGGGGAGTCAGGAGGTGAGTCACTCGCCAAAGAATACCCAGCCTCTGACCTGCTCTTGTAGCCACAGTATTTATGTGGCTGGTCCAGTTAAGTTTCTGGTCAATGGTGGCCCCCAGGATGTTGATGGTGGGGGATTCGGCAATGGTAATGCTGTTGAATGTCAAGGGGAGGTGGTTAGACTCTCTCTTGTTGGAGATGGTCATTGCCTGGCACTTGTCTAGTATGAATGTTATTTGCCACTTATCAGCCCAAGCCTGGATGTTGTCCAGGTCTTGCTGCATGCGGGCACGGACTGCTTCATTATCTGAGGGGTTGTGAATCATAGAATATTTTGACCAGTTCTGAGTATCCTACTTTGGGAAAGATTTCAATGGTACAGAAGAGATTTATTAAGATGACACCAGAATTAAGAAGTGAGACTAGAGAAAAGGACTCTTTTCACAAGAGCAAGGATAAAGTGGAGATTTGATACAACAGTTCAAAATTACGAGGGGTTTTGATGAGGTAAATAGGGAAAAATGACTTCCACTGGCTAGTGAGTTGGTAAATTCAAGATCACCACCAAAAGAATGAAGGGGGAAGTTAGAACATTTTTATAAATGCAGTGGGTTGTTAGAACATGGAATGTCTTACCAGAAACAGTGGTGGGAGCAGAATTCATAATAATGACTTTTAAAAGGGAAGTGGATAAATATTTGAAAAAAGAAAAATTTTAAAGGATATGGAGAAAAGTTGGCTCAGTGGCAGGAAGCAAAGAGTAATGGTCAACGGGTGTTTTTGTGACTGAAAGGCTGTTTCCAGTGGGGTTCTGCAGGGCTCAGTACTAGGTCCCTTGCCTTTTGTTGTATCTATCAATGATTTAGACTTAAATGTGGGGGGGAAGATTAAGAAGTTTGCAGATGGTACGAAAATTGGCTGTGTGGTTGATAGTAAGGAGGAAAGCTGTAGACTGCAGGAAGATATCAATGGACTGGTCAGGTGGGCAGAAAGGTGGCAAATGGAATTCAATCCGGAGAAGTGTGAGGCAATGCATTTGGGGAGAGCAAACAAGGCTAGGGAATACACAATAAATGGGAGGATACTGAGAGGTGTAGAGGAACAAAGTGACCTTGGAGTGTATGTCCACAGATCCCTGAAGGTAGCAGGGCACGTAGATAGGGTGGTTAAGAAGGCATATGGGATTCTTGCCTTTATTAGCCAAGGTATAGAACATAAGAGCAGGGAAGTTATGCTTGAATTGTATAAAACACTAGTTAGGCCACAGCTAGAGTACTGTGTACAGTTCTGGTCACCACATTACAGGAAAGATGTGATTGCACTAGAGAGGGTACAGAGGAGATTTATGAGGATGTTGCCAGGACCAGACAATTTTAGGTATGAGGAAACATTGGATAGGCTGGGGTTGTTTTCTTTGGAACACAGGAGGCTGAGGGGAGATTTAATTGAGGTGTATAAAATTATGAGGGGTCTAGATAGAGTGGATAGGAAGGACTTACTTCCCTTAGCAGAGGGGTCAATAACCAGGGGGCATAGATTTAAAGTAATTGGTAGAAGGATTAGAGGGGAACTGAAGAAAATTTTTTTCACCCAGAGGGTGGGGGGGGTCTGGAACTCACCGCCTGGAAAGGGTGGTAGAGGCAGGAACCCTCATTGCATTTAAAAGGTGCTTGGATGTGCACTTGAAGTGCCGTAACATACAAGGCTACAGACCAAGAGCTGGAAAGTGAGATTAGACTGGATAGCTCTTTTTCGGCCAGCACAGACACGATGGGCCGAATGGCCGCCTTCTGTGCTGTAAATTTCTATGATTCTATGATGAAAAGGACTAAATGGATAGCTTTTTCAGATAGCTGGCACAGGCAAGATGGGCGGAATGGTTTCCTTCTGTGATGTAAAATTCTATGATTGGAAAGCTGATAGGAGAATGGGATCCTCAAGAACGTTCTACCTTACTTATCATTGTCAACAACTTCAATATTCCACAAAGCCTCTATGTGTCCAGTGCACTTGATAAAGATGGTTTACTCTATGCCACTGTCCACTGAGCCGTCATCTACAATATTGTCACCAGAGCAGTATCACATGACTGGCTAGCACTAAAGCCAGATTACAATGTTTAGACCAGGAAAACAAGAGCTCCAACAAGTACATTTTCACTTTCTGTTTCAATGTATGAAGTGCTATTTGCTTTTTTTTTGTATGTATATATATACCAGGATTCTGGGAGTATGCAGTAGGCTATTGGCAATGGCCTTTGGCATCCCAATTCAATTTCTCTTTTCATGGTCCTAGCAACCAGCAGGCCAACTTTTATGAAATATTATTACAATTGTCTCTAGATGCCACCTGTCTAAGATTAAAAGAAAATTCTGTTTCACTACCTGGACCAGGACTCCAACCACTAATAGCTCATAGCAATGTAAATAATGGGACTTTGAGTTCCTGTTCTTTGATGCCTTTAATTGCACTTCAGGAAAATATAGAAGAGCCATGTGAGGTGGAAGCTTTCTAGTCTTATATGCAAGAGAATGCCAGAGGTAAAATGTTCTGCAATAAATGAGCCAGCTTATTAAGGGATAAAGAACTAACGATTCATGCTTTCTCGCTCCAGAAAGATGTAATAATTTAAAAACTTGATTACCAAATGCAAGAGGACAGAGCTAATTGTTTTGGGATTATTGATCCACCAGTGGGTTTGTTATAGCAAGCATTTGAGCTGGGATGTATCTGGAGAGTACAAAATCACAGCACTGATTGCCGCTGGGGAATGGTTCCACAGATGCCAGCAGTACTCCATTCCCCCATCCAAATGACCATTTTTCATATGTGCGCCAAACAGTAAGTGTTGGCAGGTTATTCAACAATTCAGGGAATCACTGCTGAGTATGATCCTGTTCTCACCCAAAATTCATGCATACGCTTTCTACAGGGCAGGCTTTTGTGTCAACATTTCCCATTGTAAATTGCTTTGTCAACATTCCCTATTCAATGTTACTATGTCAACTGTCACAATGCATTTGCTGGCTCTGGTCACCAGGTGGCTCTGTGGAGCAAATTTCTGACGTTTCTCTCCCAAACCTGTTGCCATCTTGTATATTCATCAATTGACAGTGGGCAACACCACAGGCAATTTACAGGTATTAAGAAAACATACCCAAGACAATCAAATCAGCAGTGTACTGATATAATACGCACTACATTGTGGAATAAGGTATGGATTTCCCATTCATTAAATCACCTGAGGGGAGCAAAGTATATTTCCTAACATCAGAAGCATTATAGAAAATTATTTTTGATCTGAAAACACATAAATCAGATAAAATACTTATGAATTGGAAGGTGGGTTACTAAACAATTTCCATAGCATTTGTTATCTTTGGTTCCTCTATAAGATCACCTCTCAGACACCTCCTTTCCAGGCTGAAAAGCCCAACTCTCTCCAGTCTTTCTTTATTACTCAGACCCCTGGTACTAGGATCTGGTTCTTCTCCGCACTCTCTCCATGGTTTAAATGGTTCCCTTGTTTCTTAGTAACCAGAACTAGACACAGTACTCAAGGTTTATTCAGAGCAGGTAGACATTATTTTATTGCAAGTGAAAGCAAATAACTGAAAGAAAAAGTGTGATGACAGCAGAAAACAGTGGAGAGGTTAAAACAGGAAAAACATAATATACTGGGTTTGTGCCAATCCATATTGAAACTTCTATGTTTTTCACTTGTTATGTCCTTCCTTGGCTTTATACATGTGTAAATTTTTTAAAACTTATAAAACTGATTTATCATTAGATTACTGATTATATGGCTTATTATGGGAATTATGTAAGAGGTACTCAGAAACTTATAAAAGTCAAAATAGAATACTATAGCACTATTACACAAACTATCTAGCAGTGTCAGACTATCTACAGATGTTATATGTCATCTATCCACCAGTAATCTTCCTCATGTTAAATCTCTAATTTTAATGTTTTTAGTAACTTCACTATTGGGTTACAAGATATAAAGGAATATGTTGCAGCTCCATTTCCTCACTTTTGAAATCTTGTTTTTAATATTCACTCTGAATGAAAAAATGTTTTGTAAACACAGAAAATTTTTCCCAATTGCTGTGAAGAAATCAAAACATGCCATAGTGTTATGAGGATGTAATTGTAAGGAACATTACATGTGGTTGCCATGGCTATTCTCTCCCATCACCAAAGGCATTTTCTGGGTTTCAAATACATAAGAATTTATCATGTGGTGGTGAGCTGCATAAATTGGAGATGTTAAGTACTGAACTAGCTTACAAACATCAATACAACAGTTTACTTTGTTTCTTCACAAAAGTATTATACAAGTAAACATGCTCTCAGGCAACTATAAGTAAAGCAATTAGTTGGGTTTTAGAGAAGGCTTTTCATCTTCTGAAAGTGGAGGATCGCTTGCAATGTATCTCAGTATGCTTTCATGCTTAGGCCTGAAACCAACGATCACTATAATGTGGTTCAATGATCAATAACAGCATGCCTTCTTTGATTTCATTTGACAGTGGTAAGTTTTAACTTTGTCTAAAATCCATTTAATGGGGTATAATTGCTTCTGGAGCAGAGCTTTACGTGATGGAAGCCGATATTGGGAATTCAGAGGCAGGCATCAACGCACCCAACACAATTTCCTATCCATTAAAATTAATGGAAAATCATATGGAGCACGCTGACCTTCATGCCTGAATTCCCGATATGCGCTTCTATTGCACAAAGCTCTGCTCCAGGAGCCGTACTTAGTAAAATTGACCCCAATATAACAATTTTAGAGAAAATAACCCCTCTGGATGAAGCTCTCTGAGATGTTTTGAACAGATGATGAGGCACTTAAAAAATACAAGACCTTCTTTCTTAATTCCATTTCTGAAAATTAAAAAAAAGTGTTTCTGATTAAATTTTGCTCATCAAGATAAGGGATATTAATGCTGGGGAATGGAACTCTTTCCCATTTCAGGCCTCTAGTGTCAACATCAGGCACTCCCTGCTCCAGCAGAGCACTGCCAGCCGCAGAATGATGCTCCTTCTGATCTTCTCCTACCTCAGAAAAGCATTCTCTATTATTGTGATATTTTCATTTCCCACACAGGCCATTCTTTGTGTCAAATTAGGGTCAGTATTCTGCTTTGGCCCCATAGTGACTGGGAACTGGGTTTAGACTGCTCAAACTCACCAAATAGAATTCTTGCATGTACATGCCAACCATAAAACTAGCAAAAGCTTCAAAAAGGCTGGCCCATCCCCCAAAAGCTGATGGTTCAAAAATAATTCTGAATATAGACTTATGACACATGAAGACAAGTTGGACTGAAAGTGCAATGAAATATATAACCTATGCTGCAGATGTACTCAACACTCCACCATTTTTATTGCAGTGCACAAAAGCACAGTTAGCAGCTGTAGTGATTTAGAAATTATTTAATTATTTAATGTGCATGTTTATGGCACAAGGGTTAATTTGTCTGGTAGTATACGCCCTCCAGAACATTTTGATTTTTGACACCTGATTTGGCATTTTGGATCTATTGTAATTCTGAGTGTGGTTCTCAGTCATAATTTTTTTAATTAAATAAAATGCATCACGCCAACCCCACACACAATCTTATTCCTAAACTGTGGCAATTCCACAAGTACAGTGGCAGGAATCGTCAAGTTAAGCAAGTTATTGCATTCACACCTGGGAACATCCACCTTATCTCAAGATGTGACTGCAATCAGCATTGAAGAAAATAAACCTTCACATAAGACAACAGACAGGCAGGCTCCAGAAAATTCTCTTTGAGGGAAAAAAAGATTTTAGAGGCTTCATTTTAGTAACTTATTTGATACATTTTACTTCTTTGGGTACAAACTCTAAGTAAATACAACTGTAACTGAGACTTCTCAGAAACCAACAGCTCATTTAAAGATGTTCTGCCTCAAGTTTGTGCACAACAAACAATGGAAAAAACTAACATCTGATTGGATTTAGTTCTGCCAGCTCCAATCCTTCTTCCAAATGATCTTATTGATTGATATTGACCACCTCCAGTGCCAGTGAAAAAAGTTGTTTTTTCTTGTAAAACATTGTCAAATTGAAACATGGGTTGAAAAACTGACTATCCAAAAGTAATCCCACTGCCCAGCGCTCTCCCCATGGCCTTGTATCTATGTCTGCTTCAAATATTTATTCAATTTTCCCTTAAAAGATGCAATGGTCTTTGCCTCAACCACTTTATAGAGCAAAACATTCCATGCTCCAACAACCTTCTGTGTCGATAAATTTCTCCTAACAATTTTAAATTGATTTTGCCTCATTACTGATTCCCCAACCAGAGAAAATTGGGGTAGATTTTTCTCCCTGCTGCCTGGACATAAAGGCCCTGACTTTAATCCCCCTCCCACGCACCATTTTTCCTCTGCATCCCTGCTCCAAACCGTCGACTTCCTAGCTGTTTGAATTTTTATAAACCCAAATCAGACCATTGTCGAGGCTCCCACAAAAGGCAGGCGGGAGCCCACTTAACACTCAAAAGTGGAGGCCAATGACATCATCAGCACCACGACTTAAACTTAACTGTACGTTGGGGAAGCCCGCGCTGTCGGCTGCCCAGCTGCAGATCCAAGGCAGGAGGCGCTGACTGCCTAAGGTAAGTCCTCCTGTTAAAATCGGCAAGGCCTCCACGTCCCCTGCCTTGCCTGGTTCTTCACCCATTTCCGGGCTCCCCCTGCACCCTCCCGCCTCCCCGTTAATATTGGGGCCTAAGTGTCCGTTAACTTAAATGGACGGAAACTGGGTGGGATCTGTTCAGGTCATGCAATCCTTGCTGTCTGATTTAGGAAACACTTCTGCACACAAAGTGTGGTAGAAGTTTGGACCTCTCTTCTGCAAATGGCAGTTGATGCTAGCTCAATTGTTAATTTTAAATCTGAGATTGATCAATTTTTGTTAACCAAAGTTATTAAGGGATATGGGGCTAAGGCGGGTATATGGAATTAGGTCACAGATCAGCCTACTCCTGTTCCTATGTTCCTATGAAGATCAGCTCCTTTTAGAACTCCTTGTGGGTCAGGAGGAACAGGAGTGCTCTCCCCAGGCCTGACAATGGAAGCCTTTGGCCTTCCCAACCCCGACCTTCTGACTCCCTCCCCCCACCCCAGCCCCGATCACGGCCCCGATCTTTTGTCTCCCTCCTCTCCCAATCGCTGCCTGGGGAGCCTACCCCACTACCGATTGCTCCAGCTGCGGCCACCTGCCTCTAGCTACTGCTCCTGTCTGCCGGCCAGGCAGTTGATCTGGCCAACTGTTGGGCGAGAGTCTGCCCAAAATTATTCAAATGAGGTCCTGCCGTTAAGATCGGCAAGGCCTCCATGTCCCCTGTCTTGCCGGGTTCTTCGCCCGCTACCAGGCTCCTCTGGACCCTCCCCGTTAATATCAGGACCTAAGTATCCGTTAACTTAAATGGACGGAAACTGGGTGGGGTCTGTTATGGGCATGCAATCCTTGATGCCTAATTTTCCTCTCTGTGCTCCATCCAGATGATACTTTACACCCGTGTGATATAGATGAAAATCCACCACAGTTTTTTCCTATTTATTCTATCAAAAACCTTTATAGTTTTAGAAACCTACGTTAATCTTCTCAGACTTCTCTGCTCCCTTGGAAATAGAACCAATAGCTCAAGTCTCTTCTTATAACTATAGTTTCCCATTCCTGGCATCATACAGGTGAATCTACACTGTATCCTCTCTATGGCTTTAATGTCCTTTCTATTATTAGTTGCCCAAAATTGCAGTATCACCACAACAACCAATGTGCATTTATATAGCACCTTTAATGTGGAAAAAATCCTAAGAAGCTTCACAGAGGCATAAGGAAAATAAAATGGAGCCAAAGAAGGAGATATTAGGAGGGGTGACCAAAAGCTCGGTCAGAGGTGAGTTTAAAAGAGGGTCTTAAAGGAAGAGAAAAAGGTGGAGAGGCGAAGCGTTTTAGGGAGGGAATTCCAGTGGGTGAAATCTAAGTGGTTGAAGGCATGGCCACCAGTGGTGGGGCAAACAAAGGAGGGGATGCACAAGAGGCAGGAGTCAGATGAACGACGAGTTCAGGGAAATTTGTACCGCTGAAGGAGATTCCAGAGATAGGGAACTTCAGGAAGGATGGGGTTGATTTTAATTTGTATCACCTGGCATTAATGGATTCAGTAGCAGCCTCAAAATGGGGTCGGTAGCCTTACCACCCAGTTAACCCTGACATAGCTGGTGCCATTTTGATGGGGGCCTACTGCTGGGCGCATGAAGCACCTGCCTGTTTCAGATGGTAGGCCCATTTCAATATGCAAATCGGTGTCCTATTAAAAAGCCCCAGTGTCTCTAATCTCATCTCAGGTATCATCTTTGCTAATCTTTGGTCTTTGGCCCATTTAAGTTGCTGGGGAGAAATGAAGTAGCATTAATGGATGCTGAGGTACACCTGGACCCAACGGAAGGAAAGCTGCACGTGGATGGAGATTGAGCACATGTGGGAAGGACTTGTAACGGGTAAGTCATGTCTAATTAACCTAGTTGAATTTTTTGAGGCAGTCACTAACATGGTAGATAAGGGAGTGTCAATGCTTGTTATTTATATGGACTTCCAGAAGGTGTTCGATATGGTTCCACACAAAAGACTGTTAGCAAAAATGAAAGCGCATAGAATTGGCAGCAACCTTTTGATATAAGTAGTGAATTGATTAGAAGGTAGGAGACAGAGAGTAGGGATAATGGGTATGTACTCCAATTGGCAGGATGTGACTGGTGGTGTCCCCCAGGGATCTGTACTGCGGCCTGAGCTTTCCACTGTATTTATCAATGACTTAGATGAAGGAATAGAAAGCCGTATATCCAAGTTTGCTGATGGCACCAAGTTAGTTGGCATAGTAAGTAGTGTAGATGGGAGCAGAAAGTTGCAAAGGGACATTGATAGATTAAATAAGTGGGCAAAACTATGGCAGATGGAGTTCAATGTGGGGAAGTGTGAGGTCATCCACTTTGGACCTAAGAAGGATAGATCAGAGTATTTTCTAAATGGTGAGAAGCTAGGAACTGTGGAGGAGCAGAGAGATTTAGGGGTCCATGTACACAAATCGCTAAAACTTAGCGGACAGTTACAAAAAATAATTTAAAAGGCTGATGGACTGTTAGCTTGCATCTCAAGGGGTCTGGAATACAAAAGAATGGAAGTTATACTACAGTTGTATAAAGCTCTGGTTAGACCCCATCTGGAGTATTGCGTTCAGTTCTGGGCACTGCACCTCAGGAAGGATATGTTGGCCTTGAAGGGGATGAACAATACCGGGGCTTAGAGGGTTAAATTATGAGGAGAGATTGCATAGACTAGGCTTGTATCCCTCAAATATAGAAGGTTAAGGGGTGATCTACTTGAGATATTTAAGATGATTAAAGGATTTGATAGGGTAGATAGAGAGAAACTATTTCTTCTGGTGGGGGAGTACAGTACAAGAGGGCATAACCTTAAAATTAGAGCTAGGCCATTCAGGGGTGACGTCAGGAAGTACTTCTTCACACAAAGGGTAGTGGAAATCAGAAATTCTGTCCCCAAAAAGCTGTTGCGGCTAGGTCAATTGAAAATTTCAAAACTGAGATTGATACATTTTTGTTAGGTAAGGGTATTAAGCAATATGGAATCAGGGCGGGTAAATGGAGTTAAGATACAGATCATCCATGATCTAATTGAATGGCGGAATAGGCCCGAGGGGCTGAATCGTCTACTCCTGTTCCTCTGACTGCTGTACATTGGTAGTCAAAGACATTTATTGAGATGCCATCACAATTATATTGTCTGATGATTACAGAAGACTCCACAGCTCATTTAACACGTTAAAAAAGTCACCTTTGGAGTCTTCTTGGTCCTTCAAATAAGGTTGGCATGTTTGACTGCCAAAGAATGAAAAGATGATGAGAGCAGCCAGAGTAATGCTCAGTTATGTGCACGATTCTGTTGCTGTAATCACAGGCCACCTGCACATTGATGATACAGTACCCTTGCTATTCACAAATGGAACATTGTTTGACCTAGAGGCAGGTACGGCCACATGAGTGCAGCTAATGATGGCCTGCCCTTGTGGGAATTCTGACAGATGGGAAAACTGGAGGACTTTTTCTTGCTGCTGCCTGCTTTCCACAGGAAACAGTACGAAATCTCTGGCCCTGGCAAACAATGTGTCAGTTACCTGTTGATACAATTGTGGGTTGGGAGCTCTGACCAAGATCTCCCACATTTGACTAACACTGTCTCTATGTTGCAAAAGTGTGCAGAGTTCAATGATGGCTTCCTTCAGGAATTGAAGTCTGTGCTGCCAAATCTAATCTAAGAAGTCAACTGGTGCTGTATACTCGAACATCAGTAGAAGGTATGTCCACAGGGAGCTTGTAAAGTGAAAGCTCACCTGTGTTTCATTTCTTTCTGATGCACAGGCTTGACCTTCAAAAAATGCAGACCAAATTACACCCATAGGAGTACAATACCTCTACCTGAAAGGAATAGAGCTGTTTAACAACCGTAGCTGGACAAAGAGTCACTCACAAAAGAGCAGCTTTAAGGAGATGCAAGGAAGTGTGCAACAAACTCCAAGAAGTTTCTTGTACAAAAAAACTGTTATTTCTACATTTTCTCTAATTTGTCTCATATGATTTGTTCTATCTTCTTTCCAGTATTTATATTATACTCCCAATAGAGTAACAGTTCCCTTATTATTTCTTAACTCAAACCAAATAGATTCAGGTTTTTCACCATTCCTTGTATCACTGGTATGATTTAGTTCTGATTAATGCTGCCACCACTCCTCCATTTTTCCTACTCTATCCCTCCTGAACATTTTGAACCAGTAATATTAGGTCCCAGTCTGCCTCTAACCTAAGAAATGTATCTTTAAATGCTGTTATATCATGCTCCCCATAGCAATTTGTGTCCCTTCTTTATCTCTGCTTCCAACCCCAATTTGCCTTTTTCACTAACTCTCTCTGCCTGTGATGTGACCATATCCTAGCATGTATATTCCATGAACCCTTCCATCTCCTGTGTGTGATAAAGTGTCCCTGGCAGCTTCTCAAACACTTTTGAGCATGAGCATAAGCAATCGGAGGCACTTCACTGCACATGTGGTCATCCCAGACAAACAAATGATCCAGGACCTCCCATATAACACAGGTACTGCACATCTCAGGCTTTATACTAAATAAAATGTTTTCCCTGAACTGCTTAATAATTACATAGACTATATAGCACAGAAACAGGCCACTCGGCCCAACAGGTCCATGCCGGTGTTTATGCTCCACGCGAGCCTCCTCCCATCCTTCTTCATCTAACCCCATCAACATATCTTTCTATTCCTTTCTCCCTCATGTGTTTATCTAGTTTCCCCCTAAATGCATCTATGCTACTTCTTGTGGTAGCGAGTTCCATATTCTAACCACTCTCTGGGAAAAGAAGTTTCTCCTGAATTCCCTATTGGGTTTATTAGTGACTATCTTATATTTATGGCCCCTAGTTCTGGTCTCCCCTGCAAGTGGAAACATCTTCTCTATGTCTTTTCATAATCTTAAAGACCTCTATCAGGTCACCCCTCAGTTTTCTCATTTCTAGAGAAAAGAGCCCCAATCTGTTCAATCTTTCCTGATAGGTATAACCGCTCAGTTCTGGTATGATACTTGTGAATCTTTTTTGCACCGTCTCCAGTGCCTCTATATCCTTTTTATAATATGGAGACTAGAACTGTTCACTTGGTCTAACCAAGGTTCTGTACAAGTTTAACCTAACTTCCCTGCTTTTCAATTCTATCCCTCTAGAAATGAACTCCAGTGTTTTGTTTGCTTTTTTTATGGCCCTATTAACCTGCGTCACTACTTTCTGTATCTGTGCTCCCAGATCCCTCTGCTCCTCTACCCCATTTAGACTCTTATTTTCCAAGGAATATGTGGCCTCCTTATTCTTTGTACCAAAATGTACCACCTCACACTTATCTATATTGAAGTTCATTTGCCGATTACACACAAGTTTATTACGTCTTCCTGTATTTTGTCGCAGTTCTCCTCAGTATTAACTATACCCCCTAATTTGGTGTTGTCCGCAAATTTTGAAATTATAGTTCAGATTCCTGAGTTCAAATCATTTATGTAAATGGTGAACAACAGTGGTCCCAGCACCGATCCTGTGGAACAACACTTTCCACGTTTTGCCAGTCTGAGTAATTACCTAACCAAACTCAACAACTTAGTGATTTAATCCTTTGAATATATAATTTTAGGCCAAATTCAACTCAAGGCTAAACTCATTCTGAGGCTAACTCCACAGGTCCTTAATACTCCATTGACTTCTTGCTGCTCAAGACTATTCTCTTGGTAGTAACCTCAAATTTATACTCCCTTGTCACAAATTTCCACGCGTCAAGTTGCACCACTTGTATGCCAATGGAAAAATGGTTGTGCCAGCCAAGAGTTTCACGAGAATTTCCTTTATCAACTCATTTGCATATTCATTGGAGTAGTAATTGGCTTAGAACCCATGTAAAACATGAGTAATCTGCTGGGGTGCATGGAAATTAGAGTGCACACATTAAAAAGCCAGTTCTAGCTGAGGATTGCAGTAGCAGGCTGGGGGAGCAGCAGATAAGTAAGGCACGGTGCTTGGCTTAATGAGTTGACTGTCAGCTAGCTTGACTGCATATCTCATGAATGTTTTGTGTCACTTTTCATAAATGTCCAACACAGGAGCAGCTGACGCAGGCAGCCAAATAAGGGACTAAGGCATGGCACATAGGCAGAGGAGGAGATGCCATAATTTCATGGAAATGGACCTGCAAACTCTCCTGGATGAATTGAGCTCAGAAGACACAGACTATTGAGTGTGTATGAAAGGAAACCTGCAAAAATGTAACTCATGCCATGTGGAGGGAGGTGGCACTGGCACGAGTTACATTTTTGCAGGTTTCGTGATGATTATTGGCATGGTCATGTAGGGGCAAAGAGGGCTAATATGTTGCAATCCTCTAAGATGGGTAGTGGATTGAGGGAATGTAAGGCTCTGGTGTCAAACGTAGACTGAGTTGTACATAGAAAAAAAGACTTCAGTGATGAGATGTGGTCTGATGCCCCTTGCAGCAGTCACTGAGGAGTCCTCTGAGTACAGGTCATTGCGATGCTTTCCTCCATGAAGTTCTGCCTCCCCAGAAATGTCAAAGTCCAGATCATTTTGTATGGCAAAGTTGTGCAGGGCACAGCAAGCTACAACTGTGCAGGACACACATTTTGCAGCATATTGCAGAGCCCTTCCTGACCTGTCTAGGCAGTGAAAACATCCCTTTAAGACCCTAATGATCCTCTCAATGGCCAATCTAGTAGAGGCATGTGCCTTGTTGTAGTACTCCTCTGCTGCTGTTCTGTCCACTCTTAGTGGGCCCATTATCCGAGGAAGCAGAGGATAGGCTTTGTCATCCTCAAGCCACCCACTGACATGACTTTCTTCCCTGCCTTCCTACTTTCTTATTGCCATCCCAAGCTTGAATCCCCCTGGAGAATCTCATTGTTACCTTCTGAGCCTCTCACAGCATTCTCCAAAGGGCCCATGGAGTCATCTATCACTGCCTCCTTACAAGCAGAAACTCCCAACTGCCCAACCTCCTATTTCTGTTTGTTCAATATGGAGTGAACGCTCTCTCCCTGTAGGGACATATGTCAGAAATGTTCCTGCATTCTAAAAACAGATGAGCCAAGTCACATGCCAAACTTTTAATTCTATACATAAATGTAGGGAGGACAACAAAATGATTCCTGGATTTTAGTGTACTGTCATAAATTGTACTAAGGTAAGATTGTACTTATTTAAGAAAATTAAGCATTTCAGAAATTTAATGATTTGTAAGATATATATATATATATGTAGATTGGGTAGAGGTTAGCATTTTAAAAAATCAGGACTCTAGAGCAAGATATGCTTTAAAACAACAGCACAACAACTTGCATTTATATCATGCCTTTAATGTAAGGAAACATCCAAGGCATTCACAAATACTTATATGAAAAATGGATGCTGGGCCTGGAAGGAAAAGTTGGGGTGGAGGGAGGTTGACTGAAAGCTTGGTCAGAGAGATGGGCCTTGAGGAGGTTTTTAAGGCTGGAAATAGAGATGCAGAGATTTCAGGATGGAATTCCAAACAGTAGGACTGAGGCAGTTGAAGGTTCTGGCACCAGTGGTGGGATGAAGGGAAGGAAGAATACACTGAAGAATAGAGTAGGAGGAATGTAGGAGATCGTAGAGGTGCAAGTGGACAAGGTCATGGAGGGATTTATAGATAAGAGTGAAGATTTTGAAATTAATGAAAAAATAAATATTTGCTAACTAAATGAGGTTTTAGAAGAAATCTCATGAAAAAGGTTGCTAATTTATGTAATAACCTAATACAGTACTTAGTTTTCCAAAAAATACATTTTTATTATGGGTTAAAAATTTCAATCTATTGAAAGTTGATTACATGTTTTGATGATGAAGGAGTAAACAGATAACCAAACATGAGCTCTGACTGCAGTGTCAATGCAATATATTGATTTTTTTTTACTCCAAGGTCTCCACCACTACTTCTCTTTACTGATAATATGGTCTTTTTAAATAAATATTATTTGTACAGTGTATATATTCACAAAAATGCATATATTAAATGAACAAAGAGAATTTGTTCTAAATACATGAATGTGCTGCATTCAGCCGCAATATTTTCTGAGTGCTGAACCATTTTACAAATGCAATAAACTTTAAAAGAGGGACACAGTAATGCTCAGAATCTTGTTTTTAGCTTTACTAAAAACCAAATATTCCTTTGACAACAAACCTTATTAATAGTTACAAAAAAATTAAATCAACCAGCCATTTTCAGACTGATTGAAAAGGGAATGTGAGGGAAAGCAGTTACAAAGATAACACTTTAAATACAGAATAGATCAAAGTTTTAAAAAATGTTCCTGAAAAAAATAATAAAATGTGTTGAAATTACACAAGTCAGTTAGCATCTATAAAAAGACAGGATATCACATTTTGGGTGTGGACCCATACATGCCCAGAACATCATAATGTGTCTTTTTTCAGATGCTGAGATGGCCGTGGAGAAGGAACATGTGGTGTCCATCGGTACACTTGAGACCTTCCGCAACCGGTGGGCACCGCAAGGACTGGAGTGTCTTATAGACTTAAGTGATAATATTATAATTTAATTTTATAAGTTTCCTTTTGTTTGGTCGAAAATTTATTTTATGGTTAAATTATTTTATTAGTTGTGCAGACCCCCAAATAGTCAACGGGAAATTGAGGAGCAAATATGTAAGGAGATTACAGACAGCTGCAAGAAAAATAGGGTGGTAATAGTAGGGGACTTTAACTTTCCCAACATTGACTGGGACAGCCATAGCATTAGGGGCTTGGATGGAGAGAAATTTGTTGAGTGTATTCAGGAGGAATTTCTCATTCAGTATGTGGATGGCCCGACTAGAGAGGGGGCAAAACTTGACCTCCTCTTGGGAAATAAGGAAGGGCAGGTGACAGAAGTGTTAGTGAGGGATCACTTTGGGACCAGTGATCATAATTCCATTAGTTTTAAGATAGCTATGGAGAAGGATAGGTCTGGCCCAAAAGTTAAAATTCTAAATTGGGGAAAGGCCAATTTTGATGGTATTAGACAGGAACTTTCAGAAGTTGATTGGGAGAGTCTGTTGGCAGGCAAAGGGACGTCTGGTAAGTGGGAGGCTTTCAAAAGTGTGTTAACCAGGGTTCAGGGTAAGCACATTCCTTATAAAGTGAAGGGCAAGGCTGGTAGAAGTAGGGAACCTTGGATGACTCGGGAGATTGAGGCACTAGTCAAAAAGAAGAAGGAGGCATATGACATGCATAGGCAGCTGGGATCAAGTGGATCCCTTGAAGAGTATAGAGATTGCCGGAGTAGAGTTAAGAGAGAAATCAGGAGGGCAAAAAGGGGATATGAGATTGCTTTGGCAGATCAGGCAAAGGTGAATCCAAAGAGCTTCTACAAATACATAAAGGGCAAAAGGGTAACTAGGGAGAGAGTAGGGCCTCTTAAGGATCAACAAGGTCATCTATGTGCGGAACCACAAGAAATGGGTGAGATCCTGAATGAATATTTCACATCGGTATTTACGGTTGAGAAAGGCATGGATGTTAGGGAACTTGGGGAAATAAATAGTGATGTCTTGAGGAGTGTACATATTACAGAGAGGGAGGTGCTGGAAGTCTTAACGCGCATCAAGGTAGATAAATCTCCGGGACCTGATGAAATGTATCCCAGGACGTTATGGGAGGTTAGGGAGGAAATTGCGGGTCCCCTAGCAGAGATATTTGAATCATCCACCGCTACAGGTGAGGTGCCTGAAGATTGGAGGGTAGCAAATGTTGTGCCTTTGTTTAAGAAGGGCGGCAGGGAAAAGCCTGGGAACTACAGACCAGTGAGCCTGACATCTGTAGTGGGTAAGTTGTTAGAGGGTATTCTGAGGGACAGGATCTACAGGCATTTGGAGAGGCAGGGACTAATTAGGAACAGTCAGCATGGTTTTGTGAGAGGAAAATCATGTCTCACGAATTTGATTGAGTTTTTTGAAGGGGTAACCAAGAAGATAGATGAGGGCTGTGCAGTAGACGTGGTCTACATGGACTTCAGCAAAGCATTTGACAAGGTACCGCATGGTAGGTTGTTACATAAGGTTAAATCTCATGGGATCCAAGGTGAGGTAGCCAATTGGATACAAAATTGGCTTGACGACAGAAGACAGAGGGTGGTTGTCGAGGGTTGTTTTTCAAACTGGATGCCTGTGTCCAGCGGTGTGCCTCAGGGATCGGTGCTGGGTCCGCTGTTATTTGTTATTTATATTAATGATTTGGATGAGAATTTAGGAGGCATGGTTAGTAAGTTTGCAGATGACACCAAGATTGGTGGCATTGTGGACAGTGAAGAAGGTTATCTAGGATTGCAACGGGATCTTGATCAATTGGGCCAGTGGGCCGATGAATGGCAGATGGAGTTTAATTTAGATAAATGTGAGGTGATGCATTTTGGTAGATCGAATCGGGCCAGGACCTACTCTGTTAATGGTAGGGCGTTGGGGAGAGTTATAGAACAAAGAGATCTAGGAGTACAGATTCATAGCTCCTTAAAAGTGGAGTCACAGGTGGATAGGGTGGTGAAGAAGGCATTCGGCATGCTTGGTTTCATTGGTCAGAACATTGAATGCAGGAGTTGGGATGTCTTGTTGAAATTGTACAGGGCATTGGTGAGGCCACACTTGGAGTACTGTGTACAGTTCTGGTCACCCTATTATAGAAAGGATATTATTAAACTAGAAAGAGTGCAGAAAAGATTTACTAGGATGCTACCGGGACTTGATGGTTTGACTTACAGGGAGAGGTTAGACAGACTGGGACTTTTTTCCCTGGAGAGTAGGAGGTTAAGGGGTGATCTTATAGAAGTCTATAAAATAATGAGGGGCATAGATAAGGTCGATAGTCAAAATCTTTTCCCAAAGGTAGGGGAGTCTATAACGAGGGGGCATAGATTTAAGGTGAGAGGGGAGAGATACAAAAGGGTCCAGAGGGGCAATTTTTTCACTCAAAGGGTGGTGAGTGTCTGGAACGAGCTGCCAGAGGCAGTAGTAGAGGCGGGTACAATTTTGTCTTTTAAAAAGCATTTGGACAGTTACATGGGTAAGATGGGTATAGAGGGATATGGGCCAAGTGCAGGCAATTGGGACTAGCTTAGTGGTATAAACTGGGCGACATGAACATGTTGGGCCGAAGGGCCTGTTTCCATGTTGTAACTTCTATGATTCTATGATTCTATGAAAAGAAAAGGGAGAGTGGGCACATGTAAATTTGGTTTACTGCCACTCTACCTCTCGATGTGGCGATGCCGGTGATGGACTGGGGTTGACAATTGTAAACAATTTTACAACACCAAGTTATAGTCCAGCAATTTTATTTTAAATTCACAAGCCTCCGAAAGCTTGTGAATTTAAAATAAAATTGTGAATTGTGAAATTGTGAATTTAAAATAAAATTGCTGGACTATAACTTGGTGTTGTAAAATTGTTTACAACTCTACCTCTCCTCCTTTAAGACGCTCCTTTAAACCTACCTCTTTGACTAAGCCTTTGGTCACTTGACCTAATATCTCCTTATGTGAGTAGGTGTCAAATTCTGTTTGATAATTGCTCCTGTGAAGCGCCTTGGGATGTTTTACTAAGTTAAATGCGCTATGTAAATGCAAGTTGTCGTTGATAACAGAGGCAACCCAGTATAATCCTTATCAATTTGTTAGAAAAGGCAGATGCCGGCCTGACCTGTCCCACATTTCCAGCATTTTGTGTTTTCAATTCAGATTTCCAGTAATTTTTATTTTCCTGGAAAGGGACGCCTTAGTTTCCATTCATTCATTTATTTATTTATTCCTTCCTTCCGTTACTTTGAAAAAAAATGTCGCCGTGTCCAAATAATCTCTTCTCTCATGAATAAATCAGATAAAGAGACCCGAAATAAATGTTCTATTTTTAAAGCCCCGAGGCTGAAATGCGCGGGTGTCAGCTCCCTACTATTGACTCAAAGAGACGTTACACAACAGCCTGGTTATATAAATGTCCCGAGAGGCGGCGGCCCAACGGCTGTGCGAGCGCGGGGGCGGGGCACGGAGCACGGAGCACGGAGGCCGGTCTCGCGAGGCGGAGCGCTTGGTGCTGAACGAATCGCCGCTCTTCTAACTCGGTCGGTGTCGGGGCGGACGGTCCTTGGCCGTTTAGAGCAATGGAGGTGTTGGCCGCTCGTACCGAGATGCTGGAGCTGGCGGACGAGGCTTTCCGGGCGAAGAACTACGAGCTGGCGGCCGATATCTACGAGTGTCAGCTGCTGGAGTTGGGCCCCGAGCGCCTCCTGTACCTGAGAAAGGCCGACGCTCTGTCCCGTTGCGACCGCTTCAATGAGGCCTTCGAGGCATATCAGAAGGCCGCGGACCTGGATCGGCTCCGGCCCGAGAACCTGCAGAATCTGTTGGATTGCATCGCCGACAACATCCGGAGTAAAGAGGTGCTGCTGAGCAGCAGGCCGCAGGCTCGCTGCCAAACCCGGGCCAGCGCCAGCGGTCCCGGGACCCCAGCTCACGGGGACGGGGATGGGGACGATGAAGAGGAAGCTGCCTCAGACCCGTTGACCTGCCGCATGTGCCGGGCGCTGCTCTTCGAGCCCATCTCGCTGCCGTGTGGACACACTTTCTGCCGGAGATGCGTGGAGAAGGAGACGGTGACCGAGTGTAGACTCTGCAAACTCCCCATTACTGTGCGCCCCGGGGTCGGGGCTGGGGGCGCGGCCTCCTCCGACCCAAATTTCAGGCTCAACGTGGTTCTGTGTAACTTGTTGGAGAAGTGGTTCCCGTCCGAGATCCGCGCTCAGCGACTGCAGGTCGAGGCGGACAAGCTGGTCAAGAGCCGAGATTACTCGGCCGCCCTACAGCTGTATGACCAGGCGCTTTCTCTGGGTAAGAGGGACATGCAGCCGCTCGAGGAAACACCGGGGAGGGTTGAAAGATGCGAAGTTTGCTCCCAGGGCTGATTGGCGTGGGAAGACTGGCTTGTTTTTTTTTTGGTGAGGGCAGATTAATAACGTAAAGCTGTTATGGGGCTTTTATGGATCTGATCTAGTTAAGACAGTTAAAACCTAAGTGACCTACTTCTGGATTAATTTACGTAATATGCTTGGTCGAAAGGAGGGGATGAAACTCGTTTATAAACATAGGAACTGAAAAGGAAATTTTAAAAAAATTCAGCGAATCACTTCTGTTACTCAACTGTTAAACACAAATAATAATTGGGTTTTTAAATGCCTTGTCATATACCCTGTTCGGTGCGATCTGAAGATGACCATACGAAACCCAAGTAGTTAATCTACTATAAAAGATAATTTTGTAACAAACTCCGTTTGACAAGTGCTTCTTGTTTAAAATATTGAATATTACCTTTTCCAAAGATTGCAGTGCGTTACAAGTTAATGCTTTCTTGAGGTTGAGAATGTTTGTTTTTTTAAGTCTCAACTTTGCAGGAAGTTTTAAAAAAATGCTATACACAATTATAACCTTTTTAGCTAGTGAAGGTTTATTGTCTTCTAGACACGTGACGAATCATGTGGATTGTTTTAACATAATTGGTATATCAGGGTTTGGAAACCAACCGTGATTAATTTTCTTTTGTTGTAAGAGTATCATCACATATATGTTGTGGGTTTAATGACATTGCTTTGGTTTTGGAAGCAGTACAAGTGCAGATTAGTCTGCTAACGTCCGATGATTGTAAACAATTTTACAACACCAAGTTATAGTCCAGCAATTTTATTTTAAATTCACAAGCTTTCGGAGGCTTCCTCCTTCCTCAGGTAAACGTTTACCTGAGGAAGGAGGAAGCCTCCGAAAGCTTGTGAATTTAAAATAAAATTGCTGGACTATAACTTGGTGTTGTAAAATTGTTTACAATTGTCAACCCCAGTCCATCACCGGCATCTCCACATAATGTCCGATGAGGTTTTGGAACACAAGCATTGTTTCTATAATTAAATTGTGATAGTGTTTTGAACAATATTAAATGACATGACTTATGCTATACTATGAATGTGTATATTTTGGAAGCTTTTTAAATAGAATTTAAAACTTCAATTAGCATCTCAGTGGATGATGCAGGATCAAGTGTAGTGATTTTTCATATGCCTATCTTCAGTGGGAGTGGGAATTCACTAGTGCAGTTTTTGAGTATAATTTATTTGGGCTTGTATAGGAGTTTCACTTAGCATTAACCAATGCTGTATTTGATTTGCAAGTCCTTGATGTAAGTGATGAATGCTAGTGAGAATTGTTCCCTTCCACAGCACTGGGTGATCCATCATTTTGCTAAGTTTTTAGATAGCTTTCATGGTGGTGCCTTTCAATCTTTTCTGTATATGAATAAATATCAACACACTCCCAAGAATGCCATGTGCTAACTTGAGCTTGAAGTTTGGGCATTTTATCTGAAGTTTGCTGTGCTGTTTTTACAGCTTTAAATAACAATGGTTTTCTATTTCTCAACAATTTCTAAAGATAATTTTGCTTTATTACATTTAAATCCGTATGCAGTTTTTAATCCTACGAGTGCCTGCTGTTGCAACTTGGTAGCACAAACTAGAGTGTTTTCTCCCAGGCAGGCAGCTCTGCTTAAGATTTCTTTTTACTGAAATTCCCACCTCCAATGGTCAAATGACCAGATATGTTCACAGATGTAATTTTTTTGCACTAAGCATTTACTTATCACTTTTTTGCTATTATTTACAAACTGACTTGTAGTAGTATAAGAATCCTGCAGCTTGGACTATACTGGCTGGAAGATGATCCACAATAACAAATTACCTACACTCAAAGTAGAATGGGATTGTGTTTAATGTGCAATTTAAAAAAAAAAGAAAAAAATGTGGTTGCTGTTTATGGAAAAAATTGAGTTTTAGTAGCTTATTTCAAAAACTGGTGGTTAGACTTAAGGCAGACTTTACAGTTGTCTGCATTAATACCGAGGAATGAAAACGCAGAGTATTTTTAATGTCAAGAAACTTGGCACCAGTCACAAGATGTGCAAGTCAAGTTATTAAATGATACTGAAAAAGATGATGTAGTAGACCATCTTTAATTTTGATATGTAAAACATTTTCTGCAAGTGAACTTTGTCCTTAATATATTTCCTCAGTACCCCATGACTACTTGATGCTGTGTTACCGTGCAGAGCTATACATAACTATAGGAAAATACGAGGAAGCACTTTGTGATGGAGATGTAGCATGTACGCTTAAACCACTAAAGACGAAGGTAAAGCATTGTATCATGGAATTTTTTTTTGGTCTGACTTGAGAACTGCATGTGTATTTTTGAATGGCGCAATTGGCCCTGCTCACACCTTTTATTATTCAGGTTTTTTTGTACCTGTTTTCCTGATAGGGGCATTTTTGGAAAGCTCAAGCTCTTATCGAAATGAGTAGAACGGAAGAAGCTTTAAAGGAGTATTTATACTGCATTGCTCTGAGACCAGACTGGAAATCTGTAAAACTAGAAGCACAAAAGGTAATTTATGTTCATTATTCTCCTGATCCTCATGAGTTCTTCAACCACATATGTTCCAGGTTGGGCACTGGTGTGCCATCTTGCACCTGTGCTGTCCACTGGTCAGCTAGCATGAGCTACAAGTCACACAATATGAATAGAATGAGACAAAACTGGCTTCTCTCTTTCACTTGTGGAGGAAAGAAAATGCGTTGCTATGTGGTCTATCTAGCAGCTCGGCTTAGAACTGCTAACTTGCCCATATAACAAGTGGGTCAGTGTGTTTGGTAGTCCAGAAGTTTTCAAAACGTTCTACTTGTTTATTATACATCTTTATTGGATGATCTAAATGAGATATTCATTGACTTTCATTTCCATCATAGATCTTGTGTGATATGTTTTCACCTGTCTTGGAGAATATGCAGGACACTCTACCAACCAACATGCGACCGCAATCATCTTGCACAAGACCTAAGCCTACTTTTCTCAGCACTTTTAGTTCTGCCTCAGTTGCCAGAGACAGTACAGTTGCTGGGCCTTCTGAGGTATACATTCTAACTTTTAAGTGTCTGCAAATATAAATTTAGTGAAAACAGGAAACTGATCAAATTCAGACTAAACAAATAACACTTTGTATTCTACTTTTTCCAGTAATGCCTAGAAACTTAACATAGAACTTAATTTCTGCGATGAATATCTGTTTTATTCTGGACCAAATCCAAGGTTCAGATTGGATAGGATGAACCTGGTTAGTTCCACTTGACAATTTGAAATAGGAAACTGCAGTTAGTGTTAGATAATGTAAAATGGAAGCATTGCTCTTCAGAAAGTGTTAGCCCAAATAGAACATGGGGTATGTTGTACAAATAGCTAGCCGATTAAAATCAACCCAAGTTTAGCCTCTGCAGAAGCTTGTAGATTTTGAGGTAGTGGTGAGAAAACTTTCAATATAGAGCTTCTAATGTATATGCAGAAATTCTTGGTTTGAGAGCAGTTATTCAGTGACTTGTACATTAATAACTTAGAATTATATGAATGAATCTTGACTGTATTGTCAACTAAGAATTGCCTTTTATTTATGTTCTTAAAAAAAAAAGTGGCCCACGTGTGTTTGGATTTCAAATTGTGACATTCCTTACATTTTTTTTTCCATGCTAGGTTTTGTTCAAAATTTCAGCAAAAGAATCAAACACATCAAGTCAAATAAAGAAAAAGTCCAAGGCACCATTAAGTGAAACCTCTGTGCCAACTGAAGCAGTTCCATCTAGTTTATGTAATGGCAGCCAAAAGAGAAAGCTATTTGAGACAGAGATCTGCCACAGCTTCAAAACGTCCAGCAAAATGGCTAAAAAAGGTTTGATTGATATTTTGATATTCAGTTTTTGAGTGCATGCCTGACTTAGTCACTTTTTAAGTTTAGTACTTGACTATAATTTTTTCCCTGCAGAATAAACAAAATGGATGGGTGGAGATTCAGAAGTTTTTCTGAGGATTTGTGAAGCTGTTTACAGGCTAGGCACAAAACCACTAAGTGTCCAGATAGTGTAATTGCAGTGTGTCAAATTTACATAGGCGTTTGCCATGATAATTGTGAATGTTAGAACTTATAATAGAAAAAATTGACAGCGCGATATAAACATGACAAGAACTCAAGTGGAGCAGACATAAAGTGCTTTCGGGTGCAAGATTTTAAAATATTTATAGATAATCAAATTTCATCTTTCAATTTCCCAAGATGAAGTGAAGGAACATTTTGTAAAGCTTGAACATGTCAAAATTTAGTCTTGCTAAAATGAGACCATTAGAAGGAAGCTACAAGCTTTTTGTGTATTTACTGTGGTTTTAAAAATATTATCATTTTTTCCTCCTAAATTAGATGAATTTGTACCTATGAAATTTGACAATTTTAAAGCATCAAGGGAGATTCCCAATGAACTCGTGGATCCATCTGATTTTGAATGCTCTCTTTGTATGAGGTATTTAAGTTTTAAATATCTTTTCCAAATATCTGTGCAATAAATTGATTAGATATTAGCTTTGAACGCTGTATAAAATGTAGAATTCAAAATTTGATTTTAAACCATTCCTCAATTTTTCAACTTTTCTGTGTAGAGTACCTTTGTGACTCGGTGCTAGAATATGTTCTGTTTATGACCAAAATAGCCTTAGAATCATTAAGTGACTTTTTCAAGATGACTTCTGAAGAGCTAAATTCTGGAGATATGCGTGAGCTGCACTTTTGCAAGGGTGCGGAGCTACGGTAATGAGCAGGTGAGGTTTCACTGAATCGGCGTAAAAGGTCAAGGAAATTTGGGCATAGCATATAAATGGATGATGGATGTAAGTTACTTACTCCCAAATTTCCTCAATCTGTTACGTTGAAAATCGGCATTGCACCATACATGCGTTGTTCCAGGCCAATGTTGTGTATTATACCGATTAAAAGTTTAGTATCAAATGGAACTTGTTTGGTTATGTGTCGAGGAGGAGAAAAGGCCATCAAGTCAATATGTGCTGGCAGCCATCTTCGGCTGATTTCATCTCCATTTGCCAATACTTTCCCCAACCTCCTGAGAGAGGCAGAAAACCAGACCTGTAGTTAATTCAAGAATAAACTTTGATCCCTCATGTGCAATCAAGCAAGCCCTAGGAGGTTCCAAAACCATTAATTACCCAAAATAATTTACTTTCCGCTTACTGTGATCACCTCTTTTTGCAAAAGTATGTCTGTTGTCGTCTTGAACAACTATAAAGAATCAGTCTTTACTACGTTTTCTGGAATCCTATTCAGTCAATCGCCTGCCTGTAAACTAAAACTTCCAGACATCCAACCTCGTTGCCTGTTTCCTCAGTTTGAGTGGCCCCTAGTTCTACCTGTCCTTGTCACCTCAAATACACTGTCTACTTTTATGTTGTCCATGCCTTTGACAATCTTAAATACCTGGATTGGATCCCCTCTAAGTCTCCTTGTCTCGGGTGAGTACAAACCCAAGCATCAAGTCTATTTTCACATCAATGCACTCAGACCGAGGATCATCCTTGTTGCCTGTGTCTGTACCCTTTCCAGAGTCTCACTATCCTGCCTGAGGTGGGAGGAACCAAAAATGGACACTACTCCAAATGAGATCTTAACTCTACCGTTGTCCTAATTTTGTAACAAAGGGTCCGAGCAACACAACCTAGGGATCTAAGTTTTACTCCCTTTGTTGCTTGTAACCTACTCCCATTCATGTTATATTTCAAGCCCTTAAGTGTGCAGTTGCCTTATATTAAAGACCATGTGCCAATTTTGGGCCCACTTCCCCGATCTATCTAACTCCATTGGTATGCTGTTGCCTTCCAAGGTCCTGAATCTTCTTCACAATTTGGTTTCATTGGCAAATTTAAATACTGTGCTGCCAATGCAAATTTCCAGATCATTAATGAATAGAATGGAATCTAATGCTGGACCCCGGCACACCCCACTTATGACTGGATACCGTTGGGAAGCTACCCCATTGCTTACAGCTAGTTCATTACCCACCTTTTCATTTCACAATCTTGAACCCTGAAGAAGAGAAGCAGAAGTTGTCCCATTTAAGAAATGAGAGTTTATCTCCACGCAGAGTGCAAAAAAAATTGTATATGTAGACATCAATGCACACTCAGTCTGAATGGTTAAGCTTTCCTCGCAGCGTAAATGGCCATTGTAGCAGCATCCGATCTGCCAGTCCAACTTACATTGAGCTTCATTATCTGTAATTCTATAATTTATTTGTAACTTGAGCTCTGATTTAAAGTGATGGAACATTTTACACCTGCATAAAATTCAGTTTTTATTTTTTTCCACAGGTTGTTCTATGAACCTGTCACCACTTCTTGTGGACACACCTTCTGTTTGAAGTGTCTGGAACGCTGTCTGGATCATAATTCTAGCTGCCCACTCTGTAAGGAAAATGTAACAGAGGTTAGTCTTGCGTGTTATTAAATAAACAAAATTTGTACTATACTGGCAGTAGTTCCACTAATTTTCATAAATGAGTGAAAGAATTCAATTGTCCGGTATTTTTATCACTCTAAATTCTAGCATCTAGTGGAAGTAAGGCACTGCTTGCAGTGCAGTTAATTATTGCAAGGTCTTTTGGAATAGATAACTGGCTCACTGTCACTAGACATGCTGGGGGTGGAGAAGAAAAATGAATGAGTCTGTTGGCTTCAATTATTAGTGTAATCCCTTTCAATAATTAATCTTTGTTAATACTTTTACATCAATAATCATACAATTTATGGCAGATGTGCAGTTCTCTCATTTTCCCTGCATTTTCTCGTAAAGCTAGGGTTCTCCACAGACCCAACAGCATTGGAGTCCCACATTTTCATAGGATCACGAGATACTATTGGTGACGAAATTGGCCAAGTGACAGGAAACTGTAGTGGTGAACGGTTGTTTTTCGGACTGGAGGAAGGTATACAGTGGTGGTCCCCAGGGGTTGGTACTGGGATCACTGCTTTTCTTGATGTATAATAATGACTTGGGTGTACAGGGCACAATTTCAAAATTTGCAGATGACATTGAGAAGAATAGTGATAGAATTCAAGAGGACATCGACGAGCTGGTCGAATGGGTGGACATGTGGCAAATGAAATTTAACGCAGAGAAGTGCGAAGTGATACGTTTTGGTAGGAAGAACGAGGAGAGGCAATATAAATTAAAGGGTACAATTCTAAAGGGAGGTGCAGGAACAGAGACCTGGGTGGGGGTATATGCGCACAGGCCGTTGAAGGTGGTTGGGCAGGTTGAGAAAGCCGTTTTTGAAAAAAAAAGCATACAGGATCCTGGGCTTTATAAATAGAGGCATCGAGTACAAAAGCAAGGTGGTTATGATGATCCTTTATAAAACACTGGATCGGCCACAACTGGAGTATTGTGTCCAATTCTGGTCATCTCACTTTAGGAAGGATGTGAAGGCCTTGGAGAGGGTGCAGAAAAGATTTACTAGAATGGTTCCAGGGATGAGGGACTTTAGTTACGTAGATAGACTGGAGAAGCTGCGGTTGTTCTCCTTAGAGCAGAGAAGGTTGAGAGGACATTTGATAGAGGTGCTCAAAATCGTGAGGGGTTGAGACAGAGTAGATAGAGAGAAACTGCTCCCATTGGCGGAAGGGTTGAGAACCAGAGGACACAAATTTAAGGTGCTTGGCAAAAGAACCAAAGGTGACGAGGAAAAACTTTTTTATGCACAGAGTGGTTATGATCTGGAATGCACTGCCTGAAAGGGTGGTGGAGGCAGATTCATTCGTGACTTTCAAAAGGGAATTGGATAAGTACTTGAAGGGAAAAAATTTGCAGGGCTACGGGGAAGTGGGACTAGTTGGATTGCTCTTGTATAGAGTCAGCAGGTGTTCGATGGGCCGAATGCCCTCCTACTGTGCTGTAACCATTCTATGATTCTATTTTATGGTTTTTCACTTGCCTGCAAATACGCATATCTTGATTAGGAGTGATGGGATCAAAGGCAGATTGTGATTGCGAATTGGTCATTTGAGTGCCTCTTTTGGGACTGCTACTATATCCATAAAAATGCTTTGTAGACTTGGTTGTGCTTTAGTTTGCTTTGTAGCAGCCTAAAAGGAATATATACACCCTGTTAGTTAACTTAGTCTCTGTCCATCACTCTGCCTTGAAGGGCCCCAGATGTTTGGAAGCTTGAAGGGATCCATGTAATTTGAAAAAGAAAAGTGTCCTTGGCAAGTATTTTGGGAATACGGAATAGAAATTTTGAGGTTCTAGGCTTCAGCTCTTAAAATGTCGATCCTTGCAATAATTAACTTGTCTGCTAATTTTCTAGTTTTCTTTACCTTCAGTTTTTGTATGCACTATCTTCTGATTTATTAAAGACCAAAATAATATCTTCGGTATTAAACAGAGTATTCCAATGATCATGCAGGCACAAATAGCTTTTAAGATATTGAATGTTTTCAAAGATGCTTTCCGGGTTAAGTTTTTAAAAAAAAAACTACAGCATTACATGTTTATCCATCCAATTAGACTTACTAATGAACTGTAACATTTCTTTATTTTCATTTTTTGCAGTATTTGGTAACGAGAGCTTTCAGTAAGACATTCTTGACAGAAGAACTGATTGTTCGGTATCTGCCTGAAGAATTAAATGACAGGAGGAAGCTTCATGAAGAAGAAATGAAGGAACTATGCAGGTGTGTGAAACTTCATATCTGGTTTTAATGACTAGGTTAAAGAATTAAATTCCATTATCCTGAAACTTCCTGAAAATTTGTGCCATAGTAATGGCGCATTCCATTATAATGCAGATATTCCAGGAAATCATGGTGTGAATGATATGCCATTAGTTATGCCAGGCCATAATTTGTTTGGACTTTTGTGCCACTCCGCAGAGACCTTCGCTAAAAGTTGTTATAGCCCCGCCCCCATCAAAATTAATGGCAACCGCAAATTTGCTGAATTAACTCTACTTTGATTGCTGCTGCCACTTAGACCGTTACAGAATGGCGCTGGTAGGTTACTCAATGGTGCTGGAGGGCTCAGAATCTGAAGAGGACTGAGCGGTTGCAAATGTTACACCCTTGTTCAAGAAACGGGAGAGGGATAAACCCGGTAACTATAGGCCGGTCAGCCTAACGTCGTTGGTGGAGAAACTCCCAGAGACCAAAATCCGGGACAACATTATTAGTCACTTAGAAGAACATGGGTTAATAAATGCCTTTAACAAATCCATGTTGACTGTCAAATAGTGTCTGACAAACTTGATTGAGTTCTTTGATGAAATAACGGGAGAAGGTCGATGAAGGTAGTGCAGTTGAAGTTGTGTATGTGGACTTTCAAAAGGCGTTCGATTAAAGTGCCGCACAATAGACTGGTTAGCAAAATCAAAGCCTGTGTGATTAAAGGGACAGTGGGAGCGTGGGTATGAAATTGGCTGAGACATAAAGCAGAAGGTAGTGGTGACAGTCGTTTATCACAGTGGTGTCCCCTAGGGTTTGGTATTAGGACCACTGCTCTTTTTGATGTATATTAATGACCTGAACTTGGGTATAGGAGGCAAAATTTCAAAGTTTGCAGATGACACAATACTTGAAACAGTGAGGAGGATAGTAGCAGACTTCAGAAAAACATAGACTGGTAAAACGGGCAGACACATGGCAGATTAAATTTAATGCAGAGAAATGTGAAGTGACACACTTTGGAAAGAAGAATGAGGAGAGGCAGTATAAAGTAATTATGTAATACAAAAAAATACTAAATAACTCAAAGGGCAATAAACTTGCATGTCGAGAGTTACAAACACGTAAAGTTAATGGACTGTGACTTTTATGGAAATGTTAAATAACCTGTTCCATTCCATCTCCCGTCCTGGCAACTTAGCTGTGTATCGGACATTGGCTTCACTGCATCTGAATTGTTGCTATGCTTGCTGTAGTGTATTCTAATCAGTTCTCCAGCAAATTTTTGGCGTAAATTTGCCACTGGAAGATCGAGGCGCATAATGGTCGGTCTTATGGCATTTGGAGCCAAATGTGCCATTCCAGGAAATTCGGTGCCATTTAGTCATACCAGGAGGAAATTATCGTTTGGCCTTCCCTTGCTGTTTTATACTCTTTAAAAATGCTAATAGTGGGGAACAGGCATAATAAGTAGAACGTTTGAACATCCATTGACAATGCTAATGTTGAGCTGCTTCTGTTCTCCATTCGTGTCAGGTCTCAGCTGTAGCTTATTGGTAGCACACTCCCCTCTGAGTCAGAAGGTTGTGGGCTCAAGACTCACTCCAGAGATTTGAGCACAAAATCTAAGCTGACTGTGGGAATGCTGCACTTTCAGATGCAACGTTAACCCGAGGCTCCATCTGTCGTATCGGGTGGCTGTAAAAGATCCCCTGGCACTATTTCGAAGAAGAGCAAGGGCGTTTTCCTCGGTGTCTTAGCCAGTAGTTATCCCTCAATCAACATCACTAAGACACATTATTTGGTCATTATCACATTGCTGTTTGTGGGACATAAGAACATAAGAAATAGGAGCAGGAGTAGGCCATCTGGCCCCTCGAGCCTGCTCCGCCATTCAGTAAGATCATGGCTGATCTTCTACCTTAACTCCACTTTCCCGCCCGATCCCCGTTTCCCTTGATTCTTAGTGTCCAAAACTAAGTCAGAAGGTTGTGGGTTCAAGTCCCACTACAAAGATTTGAGCACAAAATCTAGGCTGACTATGGGAATGTTGGACTTTTGGATGAGACGTTAAACCGAGGCCCCATCTGCAGTCTCGGGCTTTGCAATTCACAACTTAGAATCATAGAAATTTACGGCACAGAAGGAGGCCATTCAGCCCATCATGTCTGTGTCAGCCGAGAGATCTATCCAGCCTAATCCCACTTTCCAGCTCTTGGTCCGTAGCCTTGTAGGTTACGGCGCTTCAAGTGCATATCCAAGTACTTTATAAAAGCGATGAGGGTTTCTGCCTCTACCATCCTTTCAGGGAGGGATTTCCAGACCCCCACCACCCTCTGGGTGAAAAAAATTCTCCTCCACTCCCCTCTAATCTTTCTACCAATTACTTCAAAGGGAAATTTTATTTTAAAGATGGCCCACGAGCCATTTTTGGATGTGTTAAAACTGTTTGTTTGTGAAATTAAAACTCAAGGTGACTCTAGATAGTAATGTATAAATATTTGTTAAACAAGAGGCGAATCAGTGTGGCTTAAGGTGTGGTATAGGAAGAAAGGTTTCACAGTCCTGGAGCATTGGAACTATTTTGGGAACTATACAGATAAGATGTCCCTCACCTGAATCAATGACATCTTTACCTGAACTGAGTTAGAAAGGCTTTAAACTAGTGGGAGCGGGGGGAAGGAAGACAGTTGAAAGCAGAGCAGACCACCAACTAAGATGATTTAGGGAAAATAGACTAAAGATTGTGAAGGATGACTTAAGTGTTCATATGAATGCAAGGAATTTAAGGAACCAAATGGGTCAACTGGTTGGGATAGTGAATAGGGAGCAAGTGGGCATTATAGGAATAATTGAATCTTGACACAAGAAGGCAGATAAGTGAGGAATGAGCCTGCAGGGTTTTGTTTAGTAAAGACAAAGGGAAGATTGAAGAGGGTTGGGGCTATTGATCAGCTAGGGGTTATCTGTTACTGAGAGGGTGTTGGATTTGGAAGATGAATAAGGGGAAGAAGTTAGTGATTATAAAAAATATACTATCGACCACCAGCAGTCCAAAGGAGGTGGATGCACTGCTGTGGGGAGCCATAATATAGATTAGTACTTGGTCCACTATTGTAATTATGGACGATTTCAATCTTACGCAACGTTGTTTAGGGGTTATGGGGAGCGGGCAGGAAATTGGACATGAATTTAGATTTGAGGTTGGGTCAGATCAGCCATGATCTTATTAAATGGCGGAGCAGGCTCGAAGGGCCGATTGGCCTACTCTTGCTCCTATTTCTTATGTTCTTATGATTGGGATGTACAAAAGAGGCAGTCTGTGTGAGCAGGAATTCATTGGTTATGCAGGACTTGTTTTAAAATGGTATGTGTGGAAACCTACAAGGGAGAGTGCAATATTAGATTGGTTTTCAGAGACTTCTAAGCTAAGTAAGGGATCTGGGACCTAGTTGAGGACCAAGCATAAAAGCAAGTTTATTTAAAAAGCTAAATTTTAGTTGAGCTAACTTTTAAGGCCATGACTAAATGTGTGAAAACATTAAAATAGGAGGAAATATTTAGGAAAAAAAAGATGTGGAAGGAAAATGTTTAAAGGGATTTTTATTTTTTTTAGGATGCTGAAGTAAGTTTTGAACAAGTGCAGATAAGTTAATGGAAGGCATTAGGAAAGAGAAAACATTTTTTAAATATTCAGGAATGGAGCAGGATAGGGAGATCCATAAAGATGAGGCTGAGAAATGCAAAGAAATTGAGAATTTGAGAGGAGGAAAATATTGCTGCCAACGTAGAGACCAACAAAGCCTTCAGATATGGCAGATCTGAGCAAAAGGTAGAAAGAGACTGGGTCACTAAAGACATGACAGTGAGGCAGTAGTGACTGAGGACAGGAAAACAGCTGAAATACTAAATTGTTACTTTATAAGCGTTCACAAATGAAATGGAGAAATGCCAAAAGTGAAAATGTGGTTTGATGGTGAGTGCAGATATATTGGGGAATTTGCAGAAGCTCAAGGTCGATAAAGCTTTGGCTCTGATGACTTTCATCCCAGGATTTTGAAGGAGTTGACTCAGGAGATTGATTCCTCTCACTGATTACTTTCCAGAGCTGACTGATCACATCCCAGAGGATTGGAAAGTAGCAAATGTGTTTTTTTTTAAAAAAAAGCCTGCAGGTGAATTGTCAAACTTAGATTTGTAAGCTTTTCCTCGATATATGGTTAAATTGTTTGAAACTATGGTGAGGGATAGTATAAGGGATCGTCTTGAGCAAAAGGAGTTAGAGATAGCATAGTTTTAGGAATGGCAGAATGTGCTTTAACAATTTATTGGATTTAGAAGTTTACAACGCAGAAGGGGGCCATTTGGACCACTGTCTGTTCCAACTCTTTGCTAGAGCTAAACTAATCCCATTGCCCTGCTCTTTCTCTTCCTCCCCCACCCCCCAATAGCTCTGTATCTTAGTCTGCTTCAAATATTTATCCAATTTTCCCATAAAGGTTGAACTGGCCTTTGCTTCAACACACCCTCTGGCAAAGCGTTCTGTGCCCCAACAACCATCAAGAAATTTCTCCTAACCCATCTCATTGTTCAAGTATTTTTAGATTTCTTTGAGGATGTTACAGATCTATTGGATGGGGTGAGACGGTAGATGTTATACCTGGATTTCAAAAGGCATTTGTCACTGTCCTACATAATAGACAGCTACATGACGTTCAGATCCATAGAATAGATGCCAATGTATTGGACCAGCTGATAGCAACAAGTTGTGCATGGTGGAGTATCTGGGTGGCAGCTGGTTGTTAGTAATGTGCCAAAGGGCTTGGTGCTGGGACAGCTGTTTGTATAATTTTTATAAATGATTTGGAGGCTGGAATCAAGTCTTGGATGTCTAAGTTTGCAGCAGACACAAATTCGGAGCAGACGCAAATGTACACGAATCCAAAAGGATCGTAGTAGGATAAGTTGGGCCTGCGGACAGAGAAGTGGAAGGTGCAGTTTAATATGGAGAAGTGTACAATTATATAATTTAGAAAAGATAGTTGAATTATGTGCCAAATGGAAAAATGCTGGTGATATCACATCAAAATAAATCTGGGTGTTTGTTGGACAGATTAAAAGGACCAGTACAGTGGGGTTTGGGTGAGCAGGTCAGTACAATGTTAACGAGCAATTAGGAAAGCAAACAATGTATAGCAATGGATGTAACTTGGAAGTCAAAAAATAACTCTGAAATCATATCTGGTCTTGGTGAGACCACATCTGTAGTATTGTGTGCAGTTTTGATTTCTTTTTCTATAAAAATGTTAACTTATTGTAGGGAGTGCAATTCTAGAATTAAGAGAACAGCTATGAGAAGAGGCTAGCTACCCTGGGCATATCTATTTTACAAAGAGAAAATGAAGGAGCAATTTGATAGAAGCATTTACGATTGAGGGATTTAGAGAATCTGGATTCAAGTAAGTTTTTTCTGTTGTGTATAAAATTCAAAAACAAGGGGTTGTAGTTTCAAATTAATGATGGCGAAAGAATGGAAAATTAGGCAATTTGTTTTCAGTAAAATAATTAAATAGTTATCAGCTTGCATTTCCAGCGACTTACATGGCAAAAACATTTTGAGCTGAAGAATGCAGGAGAAAGTCTAACCGGGGCTGCGAGATGCCCTGCTCCAGCAACTTCTGGGCCATTAATTGTCTTCTCATACAGATACCAACTGACTTGTGTATTTCCAGCATTTTTGTGGATTTTAAATTTCAGATGTCCAGCGTTTGCAGTTTTTTTTATAACTCTTTCACTGTAATAGCTTACATAACTGTGTACTTGTTTAATGACAGTAGGGAAAATATACTTGTATAGGAAGTAATAAGTAGAATTTGGAGGTGGTCCTTTGTTCAGGCTATCTTTTCAGTAAATGGGCTATTGGCAGCAGTGATGAATGTACTGAAGAGTAATTCTTTTGAAAGCCCTCAATAATTTCAATATTGCTAAGATTGGCTAATTCAGGTAACAATTAAATCCTCTTTCCTCGGTCTAAGAATGCCATATTAATTCTTATGTTAATCAACAGGGTTCTGGAAGTGGGTCTCTGGATTCTGTGCTTTCAGGCCTATCCAGTTTCTTATTGAGAAAACTAAGTTTGACAGTGGGATATTGTATTAATGTTCTGATCTTGAGTATTTTTCCCTGGATTAAAACAAACTAGCACCGTTAGTCATTATTTGCAAGTGGGGACATTGTTGGAGATCTCATTGTTTGCCTGCCTACGGTTTTCTAACTAAACATGTGGAAGAATCATTAAGTTGCATCTTTGGTGACTGTATTGAATTCCATGATGATTTGTTGTCTTGGGAGGGCTAAAAAATAACTAGGAAATTGTCATAGAATATTGTTGCCATGCAACTGAATCCTGCAGATTAACTCTCTATGGATTTAGCGCTCACAATTTTCAGCATATGTAAGGTTGTCCATCTCAATATTGAAGAGTACACTGTATTTTCAGTCTTTGGCTGTCTGTGAGCCTGGCATGGAGGCACTGGGATCATTGCTGCCTGGGTACCAAATGTGCCTAGCACAGTGTACACCTTGTGCTGTAAGAATTTTTTGGTGCACACTGCATGACTCAGTGGGAGCGTGCAGAGGAATAACTGGCACCAGCAACTCTCAGACTGTTGGTTGCCTTTAAAGGGGAACTGGCATTGTTGTAAAATGTAGGAGCAAGGCATAGAGGCAGAATTGCACCACTGTGACATGATGCTTTGGAGTTGCTTCAGCAGGTGGTACTGTAGAAGTATAAATCTTTGTAGAGTAGAGGGGCCATTCCAGTTAAGAATATAATCAGAGCAACCTAGATGGAAGTTGGAGAGTTAATGCTGTCTGATTCATTGCACTACTAAATTATACTGTCATTAGTATGGTAATTCTAGGATTTATCACTAGGTATAGAATATAAAATCCATGTGGTAAAGATGAGCCTATATAAAATCTTCAGAGTACCATGTGCACAATTGGGCTCCACAGTGTAGGAGGGTTATTGAGGCTTTAGAGAGGGCACAGTGCAGATTCACCAGGATTCTGTCTGGTATGAGAAAATAAAAATATGAAGAAAGGCTTGAAAAATTGGGTCTTTTTTCATTAGATATGATAGGTGTTTAAAATAATATGGAAGGGGCGGGGTAGATAGAAACAGACTTTTCAGTGGTTGAGGGTTCAAGAACAAGGGACATTAAATGCAAGAGATTTAGAACAGATAGCAGGAGATACTTCTTTACATGGAGTTGTGAGGCTGAGAAATTCATTTCCAGGATTAATGGTCGAGGCAGAAATGCAACAATCAAGATTAGATTGGATAGGTGGATGAAAGAAAAACGGTTGAAGGGATTATGGGAACAAAGCGGGTAAATGTGATTAGAACTATTTGCTTACATGAAGGGTAACTCCAACGTGGACTGGTTGGGCCAAATGACCTGTTTCACTATTGTAACTTCGATATTTGTGTATATGTTCTTAAATTTAAATAAAAACTTGGACTCCATCTAGTGGTCATTGTATAGAGTGCTTTCTATCCAGCAATCATTTTAATGTTTTAAAAAAAAATCCAGTTTAGAGGGATGCTCCACTACTGGTTGATATTTATCTCCACTTTGACACTTTAATTATAGAAAAACGCCAGAGTCAGTTTTCTAATTACTGTCACCCACTCAATCCCCTATAAAGTTTTGATGTTTTACATTGCAGGTGCTATTCACTTGGTCTTTTCTAATACTTCTACAACCAATTAGACCAGCAATAGAAGCAAGAGAACAGTGAGTGAAATGTGTCTTTATTTGCTCTTGTAGCCTAAATGAAGATGTTCCAATTTTTGTCTGCACCATGGGCTTCCCAACTATTCCATGCCCTCTTCATGTTTTTGAACCACGTTATCGGCTCATGATTCGCAGGTGTATGGAAACGGGCACCAAGCAATTTGGAATGTGCATTGGAGATGAACTTAAAGGGTAAGGATGGATAGATATATATATATTTGTGTGTGTGTGTGTGTGTGTGTTGCTAGCTTGTAATGGCTCTTAGAGAGAACCTGAATATATATGTAAGTGTCAGCCTTAGCTCAATGGTAGCACTCTTGCCTCTTCAATTTGAAGGGTGTGGGTTTAAGCCCCACTCCAGAGGCTTGACTGCATTAATTAAGGCCGACATTTGAGTGCTGCATTGTCAGGTGCCATTTTTCAAATGGAATGTTAAACTGAGACCCTGTCTGCTTGCTCAAGTGGACATGAAAAAACCCAATGGCACTGTTCAAAGAAGTGCTGTGGAATTCTGTGTCTTGACCAACATTTAACCCTTAACCAACACAGATTATCTGGTCATTTATCTCATTGATGCTGTGGGACCTTGCTGTTTGCAGATTGGCAGATCTGTTTGCCTACATTATAACAGTGACTACACTTCAAAAGTATTTCATTAGCTGTGAAGAGTTTTGGAATGTCCTGATAATGTGAAAAGTGCTATGTAAATGTGAGTTTGTTCTTCCAAGTCCTCGTGCGTTTGAGGTGAGTGGCATATGTAGTGTTTAAAAGGGAAAAAGTGAATCAGCTGCTAAGATTCTAGACTTGGGCAAGGCCGACTTCAATGGGATGAGACAGAGACTGTCCACAGTAAACTGGGCAAATCTGTTAATGGGTAAAACGACTGATGATCAGTGGGAAATGTTTAAAGAAACATTTAACGTGATACAGAATCGGTTTATATCCCTGAGGGGCAAGAACTCTACTTGCCAAAAAAAACAGCCAGGGACAACTAATGAGGTAAGGGGCAGTATAAGACATAAGGAAAGGGCATACAAAAAGGCAAAAAATGGCACAGATCCTGGCAAATGGGAAAGATACAAAGATCAACAAAGGGTCACACAAAACAGATAGTAAGGGCTACAAAAAGAGAGTATGAAAAGAAACTCGCAAGGGATATCAAAACCAATATGAAGAACTTTTATAGTTATATTAGGAAAAAGAGGGTGGTCAGGAGCAGTGTTGGCCCCTTAAAAACTGAAAGTGGGGATATTGTCATTGACAATGGGGAAATGGCGGACATGTTGAACAATTACTTTGCGGCAGTATTTACAGTCGAAAGAGGATAGCATGCCGGAAATCCCAAGAAAACTTATATTGAATCGGGGACAGGGGCTCGATAAAATTAACATAAGTAAAGCAACAGTAATGAAGAAAATAATAGCACTAAAGAGTGACAAATCCCCGTGACCAGATGGTTTCCATCCCAGGGTTTTAAAGGAAGTAGGTGAGCACGTTGCGGATGCCATAACTATAATCTTTCAAAGTTCTCTAGATTCAGGAACTGTCCCTCTAGATTGGAAAATTGCACATGTCTTTTTGAGAAAGGAGAGAGAGGGAAACCAGGGAATTATAGACCAGTTAGCCTAACATCTGTTGTGGGGAAAATGCTAGAGTCTATAATTAAGGATAGGGTGACTGAACACCTCGAGAGAGCCAGCATGGATTTGTGAAAGGTAGGTTGTGCCTGACAAACCTGATTGAATTTTTTGAAGAGGTGACTAAAGTAGTGGACAGGGGAATGTCAATGGATGTTATTTATATGGACTTCCAGAAGGCATTTGATAAGGTCCCACATAAGAGACTGTTAGCTAAGATAGAAGCCCATGGAATTGAGGGACAAGTACGGACTTGGTTAGGAAATTGGCTGAGCGAAAGGTGACAGAGAGTAGGGATAATGGGTAGGTACTCACATTGGTAGGATGTGACTAGTGGAGTCCTGCAGGGATCTGTCTTGGGGCCTCAATTATTCACAATATTTATTAACGACTTAGATGAAGGCATAGAAAATCGCATATCTAAGTTTGCCGATGACACAAAGATCGGTAGCATTGTAAGCAGTGTTGATGAAAACATAAAATTACAAAGCGATGTTGATAGATTAGGAGAATGGGCAAAACTGTGGCAAATGGAATTCAATATAGACAAATGTGAGGTCATCCACTTTGAATCAAAAAAGGATAGAACAAGGTACTTCCTAAATGGTAAAAAGTTAAAAACAGTGGATGTCCAAAGGGACTTAGGGGCTCAGGTACATAGATCATTGAAGTGTCATGAACAGGTGCAGAAAATAATCAAGAAGGCAAATGGAATGTTGGCCTTTATATCTAGAGGACTAGAGTACAAGGGGGCAGAAGTTATGCTGCAGCTATACAAATCCCTGGTTAGACTGCACCTGGAGTACTGTGAGCAGTTCTGGGCACCGCACCTTCGGAAGGACATATTGGCCTCGGAGGGAGTGCAGCGTAGGTTTACTAGAATGATACCCGGACTTCAAGGGTTAAGTTATGAGGAGAGATTACACAAATTGGGGTTGTATTCTCTAGAGTTTCGAAGGTCAAGGGGTGATCTGATCGAAGTTTATAAGATATTAAGGGGAACAGATAGGGTGGATAGAGATTTTAGGAGTAGGAGGCAGAGTCTAAAAATTAGAGCCAGACCTTTCAGGAGCGAGATTAGAAAACATTTCTACACCCAGGGTTGTAGAAGTTTGGAACACTCTTCCGCAAACGGCAATTGATACTAGCTCAATTGCTAAATTTAAATCTGAGATAGATAGCTTTTTGGCAACCAAAGGTATTAAGGGATATGGGCCAAAGGCAGGTATATGGAGTTAGATCACAGATCAGCCATGATCTTATCAAATGGCGGAGCAGGCACGAGGGGCTGAATGGCCTACTCCTGTTCCTATGTTCCTATATTTTTGCCAGTGACAATGCCAACTGAACCAGTGGATCGTGGTATTGCTGAAGGAGCAATTTGTGTTCGAATCATAGAAAGGTTACAGCATGGAAGGAGTGTTGCATGACCAGTTTATTGAAAAATTTGCAGCTTGCTACCAAAATGTAATGCAATATATAAACAATAGGAGGGCTGAAGGGCATCGGTTGCAGGATTGCAGTGGTCATCTATTTTATGTATGCCAGGAATTTTACCAGCTTTCTTTCTTTCTTCCTCCCTCCCCCAACCACCAGCCAAGGTTTGTGGAATATGTTGACTGCTTCGCAATCTGTGATAAACTTGAATAGGCTATTGTGACAGGTGCTCTCCAGTTGGACTGATAGAAAACCAGTGTGTTTACTCAAGAAAACGGGCTTACTCATATACTGCCCTTTTGTTTAAGGAATGGATGGAGGCTGACATTCTAATTGTGGAGAGGAGGCGATAGTTAATCCATTTCAGCTTATGCCAGGATTACTGCCCCATGATCATAGAATGTACAGCACAGAAACAGGCCATTGGGACCAACAGGTCCATGCCGGTGTTTATACTCAATGAGTCTACTTCATCTAACCCTAGCAGCATGTCCTTCTATTCCTTCCTAGCTTCTCCTTAAATGCATCTATGCTAGTCGCCTCAACTACTCCTTGTGGTAGCGAGTTCCATATTCTAACCACACTCTAGGTAAAGAAGTTTCTCTTGAATTCCCTATTGGGTTTTTAGTGACTATCTTATATTTATGGCCCCTAGTTCTGGTCTCCCCTGCAAGTGAAAACATCTCCTCTATGTCTACCCTATCAAACTCTTTTATAATTGTAAAGACCTCTATCAGGTCAGCCTTCAGTCTCTTTTCTGGAGAAAAGAGTCCTAACCTGCTCAATCTATCCTAATAGGTATAATCTGTCAGTCCTGATATCATCCTAGTAAATCATCTTTGCACCTTTTCTGGTGCCTCTATATCCTTTTTATAATATGGAGACCAGAACTGTTCATGGTACTCCAAGTGTGGTCTAACCAAGGTTCTATACAAGTTTAATATAACTTCTTTGCTTTTCAATTCTATCTCTCTAGCAATGAACCCCTGTGCTTGGTTTCCTTTTCATGGCCTCAATGTTATTAAGAACACAGTTTTTTGGGTGGAGTAGGTAGGTATCTGATCTCAAAGATATTGGAAAGCTTCATAAAAGGTAGATAATTTTGTAGCAAAACTACAACCTCCTTGGATATTAAGAGTCTAAATGAGATAGAGAAGCAAAGGGATCTAGGGGTACAGATACACAAAGCACTAAAAGTAGTGACACAGGTTAATAAGGCCATAAAAAAGGCAAATCAAGCACTGGGGTTCATTTCTAGAGGAATAAAATTGAAAAGCTGAGAAGTTGTTATAATTGTATAGAACCGTGGTTAGACTACATTTGGGTGTACTGTGCACAGTTCTGGTCTGCATATAATAGAAAGGCTATAGATGCATTGGAGAGGGTGCAAAAAAGATTAACAAGGATGATACCAGAACGGAGAGGATATACTTATCAGGAAAGGCTGAACAGGCTTGGGGCTCTTCTCTCCGAGAAGGCTGTGGGGTGACCTGATTGAGGTCTTTAAGTTAATGAAAGGGTTTGATAAGGTGGATGTAGAGAAAATGTTTCCACTTGTGGAGGAAGTCCAAAACTAGAGGTCACAAATACAAAATAAAATAGTTGCTAATAAATCCAATAGGGAATTTAAGAGAAACTTCTTTACCCAGAGTGGTAAGAATATGGAATGTGCTACCACAAGGAGTTGTTGAGAGAAAAAGCATGGATGCATTTAAGGGGAAACTAGATATGCACATGAGGGAAAAAGGAATAGAAGGGTATGTTTATAGGGTTAGATGGAGTAGGGAGGGAGGAGGCTCATATGGTCCACAAACGCCAGCATAGACCAGTTGGGCCGAGTGGCCTGTTTCTGTGCTGTAGCTTCGATGTAACTCTTCACAGTATCAGGGACAAGATAACAATAACGTGAAGAGTGCAGGAGACATGGGAATAAGACCTGAGAACAGATTTTAAAGACTGAAAGGAATACAATATGGCTGAATGCTCATCTAGTGTAAGAATGCAACTAACCTGTAAGTACTGAATGAAACTTCACAAACAAGCAGAATAGATATAAGCCTAAAAATATATATCTTGAGGCATGGCTGAAATTGTAGCACAAGTGTTTACTTCCAGAGTTTGTAGTGAAAGACACATCTTGTATTGGCGTGGCGGTTCAGTTCACAGCCATCTGCTTCCTACTATGTGAATGCACTTGGGAAAAAAATTAAACTTGAAATGATTGGCTTTTGCAAAGGGAAACTAAAGATATTTGATTAAATTTGGACAGACTACATGAAAACCCTAGGGTGTAAGATATAATGACCCTTTTTGTGTGTGGTGATTACGTAGACTTTTCTCTACCTGCCCCCCAGTGGGAGTTTTCTTTCTGTATTTTCTTTGATATTCCTAATGCAACACCTGAGCATAGATGTCAAAAATTTATTGTCTACAATAACTTCAACATTTTATGTTAAACAATGCTTGTCTAAGTTTATGTATAATGCTTTTTTGTTCAGGTTTGCTGATTACGGTTGCATGCTAGAAATCAGGGACGTAAAGTTTTTTCCTGATGGTCGATCTGTAGTTGATACAATTGGCAAGTGTCGATTTAAGGTTTTAAGCCATGGCCAGAGAGATGGTTATAACACTGCCAACATTGAATATCTTGAAGACAAAAAGGTATGAAAATGTTTTAAGTTTTATGTACAATTTATGCCTTCTTGGGCCTTATCATACCATTCAGCATCCCAGTTCAGAAGCTAGGGGAATGAATTTTTCCAGGTCTCCAATAGCCCAAACTCCCTGAAACCAGTCATAGAAAATCAGCCACACCCAGGGTGACTTAGTTTTTTCTATTTAACTTCATCCAAGGAGTTACTTGAGTTCTTTTCTGCATCTGCATAATAGCAAAGCAGAGATCAGAACGTTATATGGAGAATGAGTCCATGCAGTCTTCTGTTAGTGGGTTGCATCATTGAGGTGGCTTCAATAAATCTAAAAGTTAAGGAAATAAAAATTCCTTCATTCAGATTGATCAAGAATAGTTTTTAATACCTGCATTCATTCTGAAAATCCTGTTTAAAGTATGCTACCACTAAATGTTACTGGTAATACCTGAATTGTTTTTAGCATTTTCAATAAATGTGACGCCATTTTTGTTTTGCGTTAATCTCAAGTAGGAAACTTGTAATGACCTTCAAATAGATAACTCTACAGTGACTAGGATAAGTTAAGTATATCATCTATCAATGAGAGTTACTTTTGCTACACCAGGAGTTTCTATAAATGTTCAGAGACAATTGTGTTTCCATTTGATTAAACTGGGGAAATTAGTTGGTGAAATACTAGCTATATTGTCCTATTTTGGGATAATGAGCCTGACTGCAGATTTTGCAATGAAAGATTAATGTTTCCAACAGCTCAACTGGAATATGCTTTCCATTTTTTTTTAAAAAGTGACTTGACATGCAGCAAGTTTGCAGAAATGTAACACTTATGACTGGAGACATTGATTTTTTTTTCTCACTTGGAGAGGTGATTTTACTGCTTCTTGAGACTGAACAGTAAGATTAAATTTTAACCAAATGGATAGTAATTTTATTACAACAGGAGTAATATGATATTGGAACAGTTTCTCTAAATTGGGATGCGCTAATGTATGAGAGTTCCAATATGGTCATAGGTTGAATGTTTTGAAACTGATGTAGCTACCAATTTCATTGTGCAAATTAAAAAAATTTTTAAGTCAAATGTTACCAAAAGCTACCTTTTTTTTCTTATAAATGGTTTATTTTCTGGTTCCAACAGGTGGAAGGAGAGGAGTATAATGCACTTGTCTGTCTGTCTGACTCAGTATATGACCAAGCTTTCACTTGGTTTAATTCCCTCAAGGACAATATGAGAACTCAAATTCTGAATCATTTTGGGCCAATGCCAGGAAAGGAGCCAACACCTCAGGTAAATGTGATTGCACAATACTATACATCCGTGCTGTATAACTCTATGACTCTATTGCTGGAATATGGGATTAGAGTAGACAGGGCTGATGGCCGGCGCGGACACGATGGGCCGAAGGGCCTCTATCCGTGCTGTATAACTCTATGACTATGCTGTAGGCTTATGAATCATTTAACAATACAACTGTGTTGCACTGACATTAGTTGATGAGTTCCAAAGCAGTCCTTAGTCTAGAGATGGTAATACGTTTTAACAACTGTTTATAAAGTTTCTTACTTGTGAAGTAAATAAAACATGGGTTGGTGCTTCATGGAATAGTGGAATACAATTTGTTCTCCAACCCTAGACCTTGTGTTGCTTGATTTCTGATCTTGGCCACTACGGAGTAGGAGGGAGAAGAAAACCAAGTTAACCCTGTCAGTCACCCTTTAGCAATCAACTGAATGACTTTGACTTTGGTTGGAAGCCTTAGAACAGGTGGCTCAGGGAGAGGGATTTCATAGTTTAAGAGTAAATTGCAAGTGATGAATTAAGTCCATCAAAGTTTTTGTTGCAGATCCTACTGTGAAAGTTTTGAAGGTCCAGAATAAAAGTAAAAATCAGGTTTAGACCCAGGCTTGTGAATTGTGTATTCCAACTATTTACCTATTTTTAGATACCTAATAGCAGACATATTTAGAGACTCGTGGTAAAGAAGTAATTGGCATGGAACGTCTCTTTATCCTTTTTGGCATAGGGTTTGAAACTGATAACACTTGAGCACAACGTCAAACATTTTAACTGTTGTGCTTTTTATTGCAGTCAAGTCAAAATGGTCCTGCCTGGTGCTGGTGGCTGTTAGCTGTATTACCTTTAGAAAGTCGTGCTCAGCTGGCTGTTCTCGCAATGACCTCGCTCAAAGATCGCCTTATTGCCATTCGTCGTGTGTTGGTATTTGTGACCCGACGACGGCCTCGATGATTGTGATGTTGACTTCATGGGGTTTATAGCTGCATTCCAAATGTGTTTTCAAAAACTAGTGTTGGTATCAGTGTCGAAATGGCCCTGTTACCTTTTTGATCTAATCTATATATGGAAAACGTTTTTTTTAATGCCCATTTAGAACCAAAATAATATGAGCTTTAGACTTGTGTAATTAAACTGAACAGTGAGTCATTCCTTCTCATATAAATTGAGGAAATCTACACTCAAAAGAAAATGCACTCACAAGGGATTAAGTGACATAGTTAAAACTGCCCTTTCACCTCAGAGTCGTAGTTGAAACCAAGCGATGCTGATTGAAAATGTTCTCTCTCAATGCTGTAAGAGTGCTGGATAAAATGGCTTTAGGCAGAGTCAACCACTCTTACTAAATGCAGGTTCACAGCCTATAAATTGGAAGTCCTTGTCCATTGCAAGAAGCCAAAAGAGTGGCAGATCTGGGTCATAAAAATTCATAGTGCTATTCTGGAGTTGGAGTTAGGACATTGTATAGGGAGATTTACTTTGCATCAGCTATTATAATTGTGTCACTGTCACAGTCCATTTGCACTTCTTGTAGGAAGGTTTGAAGATCTGGGAGTCCACATGTCTTTCAACATGTGCAGAATGATGCACTCTGAGTTGAACTTCTGTTTCATTCTCTGCAGGTACAATGTTGTTGATACACAGCACAGATGATGCCAAGCCACCTCCTCCAGATAGTCTCATTCCTGATGCCATTTTTAGGATCACAGGAAAATGGCCATTACTAATGTTTGGGGTTAACCGCATCACTGATGCAAGATGTGCAGCTCTGTAGGAAAATATGCAGTCTCTGATTTGGGAGAGTTTGATTAAGTTAAGAAAGCTTATTCCTTAGTATTGACATTATTGCCATCAAGAGCACAATTTTTTTTGCCAGCCTGCCTCCTGTCCTAGAGGCAGTGACTCACGGTTTACAATTCCACATCTTCTGGCCCATTGATATCTCATTTCAACTGGGTGTTCGTGAGAGTCTAGCCAGTGAGCTTTGGCTGACTGCTCAAGGGTAGAGAGCAGTGCAATAAAGCCCCGATCCAGCTCTCTCTTAGTCAACACAAGCTTTTTAATCGGTCACTGGATATGGATTTAAGAGTAGAAAACCTGATGAAGTTTTCTTTTCCCACTCTAGCTTGCAGCTACTGAAGTGAACCACCTGCTTTGCAAGTGAGTTCCACCAAATCACATCAAGAATTGATTGACATCTTCGCTATGACTTTAGTACTACAATAGGCAGTGCCTTTACCCATCAGACCATCAGGAGAGCTAATTATCACACACTAAGATTTCAATATTTGAAACCTTTTGTGGTGACATAATTGATCTTTTGAGATATTTTGTTTTATTTTCAGCTAGGCCTGCTCCAAGTCTAATTATTCAGTACCACTTAAGTAAATTGTTAGGCGTGTGAAAGCAGATTGGATTGATTCCACCCACCTTTTCTTTATTTTCTCTCCCAACTTCTTTCCTCCACCAAATCACTTTAATTGCTTGTCCTCTGCCTAGTTGAGTTTATAAAGTTATATAGGGAATTTTGGTGGAAAACCACGATCCTCCCACCCTATCACATGACTTCTCGAGACTAAACCCCTCTCAGCATTTCCTGCATTTGTAACTGTTGTGTTGCCTTTAGGCTTTTTGGTAAACCACATCTCCTGAATAAGTCCCTTAAAACTTTTTTTTTTAACAATGGCTTTAATGTAGATGTATTCAACTCCGCTTAAGAATTTTAGTCCCATTGTATTAAAATTGCAAACCTTGATCTGTTTAATCGGTGTAGATGTAGGTGGGAATGAGTTCATCTTGCCTGACATTAAATTCTAGATTTCAAAGAACAAGGATATATTTTCTGTCACTAATTATGCTGGAGAAGCTTTTTGATTTTAAAAATTAACCAAAAAAGTATAACTTCAATATGCTTCTGCCATCACTGTATGCAGATGACAGGTAATGAATCTCCAGTAAATTGTATCTCCTTTACCATTCTGTTTAAGATTGTTTTTCAGCTCTCATCTTTCTCTGAAATATGACTTCAACTCCTACAAGTTAAACTGTGTTTAGAATCACTGAGGTTTAACTATAATAAGAAAGAAAGTCCTTTAGCTGGTACGGAAAACACACATTTTTCTCTTTTTTTTCCCTTCCCTCGCCCCCCCCAATCCGCTAAGTTGTTTTCTCTCTGGCACCTACTGATTTTAATTTGTTTGATTCTCCTTCTTTCCCTGCTTAGTTAGCACTAGTTTCCATGCCCAATAACACTGTGCCATTCATCAGTTTAGAATTAGTTTATTCTAATTTCTAGCACTGTTGTCAAAATCCTGTGAGCTTACTTGTTCTTAAAAATGTTGGAACATTTGGTTTGTGAAATACCCATTATGTGCTTGAAAAATCCAGTGTTCCTGTGAATTGTCACCCAGGTTTGTATATTAAACTGTGCCATCTTACTGTATTGTATTTCACTATGTGGAAATCCTTCACTAATATGTAGTAGTATGGTTGCTAAATTTGTACAATTTCATACACATTTTCACACTATAGGATTGCTTTGGATCAGTAAGCTTTATGCATTGGTTCTTGAAGTTGAAAACCAAAATGAGCAAGGATATATATTTGTTACAAGAACATGGCTCACAAAAAGCATTGTCCAAATATATCAGCTTTGATTTTAGTTTGTACTCATTTTGGTATTGTTTCTGGTGTATGTTGTGAATTAAGTAGAGTATATACAGGTGCAGAATATGTTCAAGTTTTGCAGTGCTGGTAAACACTTGCATGATGATTTTTCAGCTGTGGCTGTATTAACATACAATTGCTGCCTACAGAGCACTTTTTTAAGGGCAGTAATGTATACAAAATCTCATTCTTGGTTTTGCACACTAAATTCTTTGGAAAGTTTCTTTGAATTTAAAGTTAATGCCATGTAATGGTCGAAAATAATCTGGCATTCAGTATTTAAGCAACTAAAATACACCAATGCAAGCCCCAGACCAGTTTACATTCAGATTATTGTTGCACATGGTATGCTACCTCATTAAATTTGAACCGGAAACTGACTTTACTATAATGTTTGTAAGCTTCAAGGACCTGTGTAAAGCATTTCTCATTAAAATGTGCTGTATTTGACCAGAGGCCTTTTAATCTAAAGTCTGGATCTTTTTATTTACTGTTCAAAAGTCCTTAATAAAACTGATGTGTAGCATGTTACCATAAAATGTTTTCTTATGTTTCAATTCAATGCCTTTTCTGTGCTTCAAAAATGTTTAATACAATATGCTGCAATGTCTTGTGTATATATGTATTATACAAAGTACAAAATATATTTATTTGGATTAAAAACTACTTCTGAAATGATGTCTCTTGTCACTGCATATATTAAGTTCTTCCTTATTCACAGTTTCCATGTACTATAGGAGAAAGCCTAAGGTATCTAATTCCAAAAATGCATTCTGTCCCAAGGTGCTTCAGTGGTATGAAGAAAACGGACAAGGAGCCAAAGCAGGAGAGATTAGGAGGGCTGATCAAATACTTGGTCAGAGGTGAGTTTTAGGGCTGATCTTAAAGAAGGCAATAGAGGTAGCGGAGTTCAGGGAGGGAATTCCAGAGAGTGGAACCTAGACAACTGTTAATAAGCCATTTTTTGTCATAGCAGCATTAATGTTAACCCCAGATGAAAGATCATACTAATGCTTACGTTCAGATAAAGAATCAGCGAGTTAGTAATATAAAGCAACATATCAGTTTGCACCTTTTGTAGATCTGGATTGATACCTATCTAAGGTATCAATGAGCAAATAACAGGTGAAAGAGAGAGATGTTGCTATGGTTGTCAGAACAAGTAAATACCAGGGAAGACTACACCATTTTTATAACCACAAAAGATGAGGATTTGCAAGAGCTAAAGCAGTCATCTCCAGCACACTAAAGAGCAGCTTCCTATACATTCACTATTTATCACATTAAATTGAGTCTGTCTTTGTGAATGATATTCAACAGGTAACAAATGTCACTGATGGGGGTATCTTCCACAAATAGTCTTTCATCCAGATAAATTAATTCAGTAATAAAATTGCTCAGACATTTTTTTTAAAAAAGCAAAATATAATGACACAAAAAGACTGCCCAGATTTAAATAGAAGGAAAAATGGTAAATAGAACTATAGATCAGCAACTAAAATATTTCAACGGGAGCTGCAAAGGATACAAAAAAAGGTTTCAGTAAGGAAAAAAGGAGTGTATCAAAGACTGGGTGACTCATGGATGAATAGGGAGATTGAATCAAATTTTAAACTGAACAAAAAAACATTGTGTTTACAGGGCAGATCATAAAAATGAAAACCAGGATAAATCTTACCAATATATTGGAAAGCTACAAAAAAGGGCTTTTAGAGGCACAATGATAGTATCAGGATAGTCAAGGTAGGGATCGAGCAATTAAGAGGTGAAGGAGGCAAGATTGTGGAGAGTGAAGAATTGACCGATACAAATAAATATTTTGCCTGTTTTCATAGGATTATAGAACAACCTGAGGTGGGTGTAGCACAGTTTGTGGAGATTATTGTTCAGAGATGGTACAAAGGATGTTGCTCAAATTTAAGGCAGACAAATCATTGGAACCTGATGGTTTATATCCAAGGATCATGGGGAAATAGCATTTTCCTTAATTTTCTTTTCCAGTTTTGGAAAATTATATTTATGCCACTGGAGGGCAGCAAATATGACTCCCAAAAAGAGACACATGGATAAGACAGGAAATTATAGGCCAGTTAGTCTTTGTATTATAGGCTTTACTAATTTCCTTTTCTGCTAAAGAAAGAACTTAAAAGGGGCTATATAAATTCATGTCCTCAGCTAGTGAATTATTTCTGAAGTATAGTCACTCTTGTTAGCAAACGCAGCAAGGTCCCACAAGCAGCAAATGACATGGGGAATGAATAGTTAATCTGTTTGTGGTGTTGGGTGTATATGGATAAATATTGACTTGGATACCAGAAGAACACCCCTAACTCTTCAAATAGTGCCAGTCTGAAATTTCATCTGAAAGACAATCTCCAACAATGCAACAAAATTGCAGCAAGACCTGGACAACATCCAGGCTTGGGCTGATAAGTGGCGATGACCATCTCCAACAAGAGAGACTCTAACCACGTCCCCTTGACATTCAACGGCATTACGATCGCCAAATCCCCTACCATCAACATCCTGGGGGTCACCATTGACCAGAAACTTAACTGGACCAGCCACATGAATACTGTGGCTACAACAGTAGGTCAGAGGTTGGGTATTCTGTGGCGAGTGACTCACCTCCTGACTCCCCAAAGCCTTTCCACCATCTACAAGGCAGGAGTGTGATGGAATACTCTCCACTTGCCCGGATGAGTGCAGCTCCAACAACACTCAAGAAGCTCAACACCATCCAGGACAAAGCAACCCACTTGATTGTTACCCTAAACATTCCACCACCGGCGCACAGTGGCTGCAGTGTGTACCATTCACAGGATGCACTGCAGCAACTTGCAAAGGCTTCTTCGACAGCACCTCCCAAACCCACGACCTCTACCGCCTAGAAGGACAAGAGCAGCAGGCACGTGGGAACACCACCACCTGCACGTTCCCCCTCCAAGTCACACACCAACCTGACTTGGAAATATAACGCCGTTCCTTCATCATCGCTGGGTCAAAATCCTGGAACTCCCTACCTAACAGCACTGTGGGAGAATGTTCACTACATGGACTGCAGCGGTTCAAGGCGGCGGCTCACCACTTCCTTTTCAAGGGTAATTAGGGATGGGCAATAAATGCTGGCCTTACCAGCAACGCCCACATCCCATGAACAAATAAAAAAAAGTCAAGAGTGCTACTACTGGGCCTAGGCTGGTACTTACAAGTATTAAGCATTGGTGAAACATAAATGGTGAAAAAGGAAATTAGAAAAAAGAAAAAGGCTAACAGGGTACGTGAAGTAAGGCAAGGAAGTAATATGAAAGGAAATAGGGCTTTCATATACATATAAAAATGAAAAGAATACTTAAAGGGAATTTATATCCACTCTCAAATGAAGGAGGTCGTCTAATTGTGGACGGTGAAATAAGTGTTTTACATCAGTTTTTACAAATGATTCCACCACCCTTTCAGGCAGTCCATTCCAGATCATTACAATTCGCCGTGTTAAAAAAATGTTTCCCTATGTCACCTCTTGCTCTTTTGCCGATCACCTTAAATCTGTGTCCTTTGGTTACCGACCCTTCTGCCACTGGAAACAATTTCTCCTTATTTACTCTATCATGATTTCGAACATCTTTATCAAATCTCCCCTTAATCTTCTCTGTTCTAAGGAGAACAACCCCAGCTTCTCCAATCTCCACATAACTGAAGTCCCTCCTCCCTGGTACCATTCTAGTAAACCTCTGCTGCACCCTCTCCAAGGACTTGACTTCCTTCCTAAAGTGTAGTGCCCAAATTGAACACAATACTCCAGCTGAGGCCTAACCGGTGTTTTATAAAGGTTCAGCATAACTTCCTTGCTTTTGTATTCTATGCCTTTGGTAATAAAGCCCAGGATCCCACATGCTTTTTTAACAGCCTTCTCAACTTGTCCTGCCACCTTCAAAGATTTGTGTATGTGCACTCCCAGGTCTCTCTGTTCCTGTACCCCCTTTAAAATTGTACCATTTAGTTTATATTGTCTCTCCTCATTCTTCCTCCCAAAATATATCACTTCACACTTCTCTGTGTTAAATTTCATCTGCCATGTATCTGTCCATTTCACCAGTCTGTGTAAGTCCTCCTGAAGTCTGTTACTATCCTCCACATTGTTTATTACATTCCTGAGCTTTGTGTCATCTGCAAACTTTGAAATTATACCCTCTGTACCCAAGTCCAGGTCATTAATATATATCAAAAAGAGCAGTGGTCCTAATACTGACCCCTGGGGAACACCACTGTATACTTCCCTCCAGTCTGAAAATCAACCGTTCACCACTACTCTCTGCTTTCTGTCACTTAGCCAATTTTGTATCCATGCTGCCACTCTCCCTTTAATCTCACAGGCTTTAACTTTGCTAACAAGTCTATTATGTGGTACTTTATCAAATGCCTTTTGAAAGTACACAACAAAATACACAACATCAACCGCACTACCCTCATCAAGCCTCTCTGTTACTTCATCGAAGAACTCAATCAATTTAGTGAAACACAATTTTCCTTTAAAAAATCCATGCTGACTTTCATTTATTAGCACATACTTTTCCAAGTGCCAATTAATTTTGTCCCTGATTATTGTCTCTAAAAGTTTCCCCACCACTGATGTTTGGCTGACTGGCCTGTAATAGCCAGGTTTATCCTTTCCCCTTTTTGTGAACAGGTGACATTTGCATCCTCCGGCACCATCCCCATATCTAAGGAGGATTGGAAGATTGTGGCCAGAGCCTCTGCAATTTCCACACTTACTTCCCTCAGTAACCTAGGATGCATCCCATCTGGACCGGGTGACTTTTCTACTTTGAGTACTGCCAATCTTTTTTAAGTACCTCCTCTTTATTTTTATTCTATCCAATATCGCTACTACCAGCTCTTTTACTGCTACAATGGCAGCATCCTCTTCTCTAGTGAAGACGGATGGGAAGTATTAATTTAGTACCTCAGCCGTGCCCTCTGCCTCCACATGAAGATCTCCTTTTTGCCCCTAATTGGTCCCACCCTTCCTTTGACTACCGTTTTACTATTTATGTGTTTATAAAATACTTTTGGGTTCCCTTTTATGTTAGCCGCTAATCTATTTTCATACTCTCTCTTTGCCCCTCTTATTGCTTTTTTAGACCCACTCTGTACTTTCTGTATTCAGCCTGGTTCTCTACTGTATTATGAACCATACATTTATTGTAAGCGTCCTTTTTCTGTTTCATTTTAATTTCTATATCTTTAGTCATCCAGGGAGCTCTAGCTTTGAATGCCCTTCCTTTCCCCCTTGTGGGAATATGTCTACTCTGTATCCGAACCAACTCCTCCTTGAAAGCTTCCAATTGTTCAATTACTGTTTCCCCTGCCAATTTCTGATTACAATCCACCTATGCAAGATCCCTTTTTAATTCACTGAAATTAGCCCTCCTCCAGTTAAGTATTTTCACATTTGATTGTTCCTTGTCCTTTTCCATAACTAATCTAAACCTAATGATATTATGATCACTGTTCCCCAAATGGTTCCCCACTGAAAAATGTCCACCTGAACTAGATCCAGCATTGTTTCCTTCCTGACTGGCATTATGATATAATGGCAATAAACAGAGATCCTTCCTTCTTTGTTCCAGAAAGTTCTCATGTACACATTTCAGGAATTCCTCTCCCTCTTTGCCTTTTACACAGTTACTGACCCAGTCTATATTGGGATAATTGAAGTTCCCCATATCACTACTTTATAGTTCTTGCATCTTTCTGTAATTTGCCTGCAAATTTGTTTCTCTATCTCCTTCCCACTATTTGGTGGCCCATAGTATACACCCAATAGTGTAATAGCTCCTCTATTGTTCCTTAATTCTAACTGTAATAAATTGGATAGCCAGGTGGTGAAAGATAGCATACTAGAGCCTGGTCTTCAGTTGCTTCCAAGCCTTTATTCACAGAGATCCACATTACCCACTCCACACCCTAGATCAGCTCTCATGTAAACGGATACAAGAGAGTCCCCAATTGATACACACCACCTGAGTACAATTAACACTAATTGATATAAATTACATGGATACAATTAACTAACCAAATAGATTCTGTCTTTGATCCCTCAACTACATCATCCCTTTCCAGTGCTATAATAGTTTTTTTGTTCAATACTGCCACCCCCTCCTTTCTTCCTTTCCTTCCCTATCTTTCCTGAATATCTTGTAGCCAGGAATATTAAGTACCAATACTCTCCTTCCTTGAAATAAAAACAGAAAATGCTGGAAAAGCTCAGCAAGTCAGGAAGCATCTGTGGAGAAAGAAACAGAGTTAACATTTCAGGTCGAAGACCTTTCGTCAGAACTGGAAGATGGTAAAGAGTTAACAGTTTTTAAGCAAGTACTGAGCCAAGGAAAGTGGGGGAGGGAGGGGAGGGGAGGAAAGGACAAAAGGGAAGGTCTGTGATAGGATAGAGAGCACGAGTGATTAAATGGCAAAAGGGATAATAGTGTGTGGCAAGGAGGGTGGTAATGGGACAAGTTAAGAAACAAAAGATGGGTCTAGAAGAGCCGTACTCCCCTTCTTTGAGTCAGGTCTCTGTTATTGCCACTATATCATAGTCCCATTTGGTGACTTGAGCCTGCAGCTCACCAACCTTATTTACCACGCTACGTGCATTTACGTACATGCACTCCAAACTCATCTTAGTCTGTCTCGCATTTGCCCCCTGTCTGATCCCTCCTATTTCTGAACTATTCTTTACTCTAGTGCTATTTGACCCTCCCAGTTTTCTGTGCACCTTGTTTCTCCTCTCTAATGTTTCATCCTGGTGCCCATTCCCAGCCAAATTAGTTTAAGCTTTCCCCCACAGCACTAGTTAACCTCCCTGCAAGGACATTGGTCCCAGCTCTGTTGAAGTACAACTCATCCATCTTGAACAGATCCCTCCTGACCCAGAACTGGTCCCAATGCCCCAGGAATCTGAAGGTCTCCCTCCTTCACCATTTCTCCAGCCACGCATTAACTGTCTTATCCTATTATTCCTATACTCACTAGCACTGGCACAGGGAGTAATCCAGAGATTACTACCTTTGAGGTCTTGCTTTTTAACTTCCTCCCTAGCTCCTAAAACTCTGACTGCAGGACCTCAACCCTTTTCCTTCCTATGTCATTGGTTCCCACATGGACCATGACTTCTGGCTGTTCCCCTTCTCCCCACTCAAAATATTCTGCACCCTCTCAGTGATGTCCTTTACCCTGACAACAGGGGGGGGCAACACACCATGCGGGACTCCCGTCGGTGGTTGCAGAAACGCCTGTCTATCCCTCTGATTATTGAATCCCCTATAATAACTGCATTTCTTTTGCCCCCCTGTGCAGCTGAGTCTCCCACAGTGCCGTGGATTTGCTCTTGACTGCACTCCCCCGAGGTGTCAACAGCCTCACTGGTATTCAAAACTGAATACCAGTTTGTGAGTGTCACACTCTCAGGGGAGTCCTACACTGCCTTACCTCCTAGTCTGTCTGGTGATCACCCACTCCCTCTCCACCTGAACTCTCTGTAGCTGCGGGGTGACCACCTCAGAAACCCTGAGCTTGAGCTGGAGCAGTTGGTAGCACTTACTGCACATGTGGCCAAAACAAGTCACTTAGCTTCCTGCATGAACCTCAGGATCAGTCAAAAATAAATATTTTGCAATTGCGTCCTCTTGCTCCATGCCCCTTTAATCAGCTGTAGGTCTTTAAGAGCCAAGGTGTGGCCAAGATTCCTGTCAGCTGCAAGATAAGAAACAATCCTAGCCTTTGCGTGCTCCTGAAGTCAGCCCTCAACACACAGATGAGGGACAGCAGGAAATCCCGGTGATACTTTCCCCCCTGGGAGTAACAAACTAGTGCACTGCACTCATGATGTCACTCCACCCAGGAAAATCAGCCCTATACAGTTGCTGCTGAAATATTGTAAGGTTAATGCCTATATTGCCACTGATATCAATTCAACCTTCTATGCCTGATGGTGTCCACTTTACTCGAAAATGAAATAAAAGTATGCAATAGAAGAACAGAACAAAAAGGATTTTAATGCTAATCATAATTTTTTGTAAATATTTAGTTTTTAAAAGGATGTTTTATTTAAAGCACTGAAGTTTGACCTGTGCTCGGGAAGGGTGATTAATTTTCAGTTGTTGATCATGTGTTACCAGTAAAGAATGTGTGGTGGATTTATCATGGCAGGCATACAGAAAGTGAGGAGCAAGAGAATACTTAGGAAGAGAAAAAGGTATTAGGCCCCACAATATCTCTCTTTTTAGCAGTTATCAGACAGGTTTTGTTTAGGTTATCAGCCCATCCCCAAGAGAGGTTACCAGTTCTGTTACATTGTTATGACAGAGCAAATAAATTATTTTATATTCATTGTAAATTAATTTTTATTTCCCAACATGACTAAAATAATCTTACCTGAAAATAAAAATGTTTTGTGATTTATCTGCAGATTTTACTGCACATTTATCTGTTTGCAAATAGGCAGTTTCTTCTCTGCTGCAGCTGTGAATGGGTAATCGGATTCCAATGTGCAATATCCTTTACAAGAACCATGAACACTAATAATGTCTCCTGGGTACTGCTGCAGCTGTAATGAGAGAAAAGATTTGCTGTTTTTGCATAGTTCTCTTCATTCACCTCAATGTTCAGTGGAGCATGATAAAAAGATTTATTCTGAATTAAGCTGACAGTCATATTTACATAAATAAAACAGTCACACACATGCACAATACTGTAACTTCAGGAATTTAAACTTCAAATGGATTCACCTCCAGCTCTGCTTAAGTATTTTGTTAGTTTCTTTTTTCTATATGTAGTGGGGGTGGTGGGAGAAGGGATAAAGATTGATAATGATTGAATTTGCATATGATTAATAAGCTAAATATGGACCCATGTGACCTTTGACCTCACAGCATGAGGTATATCAAAATGATATCATAGAATCATAGAAGTTACAACATGGAAACAGGCCCTTCGGCCCAACATGTCCATGTCGCCCAGTTTATACCACTAAGCTAGTCCCAATTGCCTGCACTTGGCCCATATGCCAAAATCCAGACAACCATTGGGGTCCTATGGTGGAGGTGGAAGGCTTTAGTTTATAAAAGCAAATTTCTTTTATTTGTTATCACCACTAGTTGAAAGAAGTGTTAAAGATAACAGTTATACACAAAATTGTAGTTCCCATTTGTAGCTAAAAAGAGAAAAGATGCTAGAAATATAATTTCAACAAAATCATGCTTTTTAAAAAAAAATTCAAAAGACTCTTGAGAATGTCCAAAAATAAATCAGTGGAGACACAAGTTTCAAATCACCAGCTACTATCATGGATAATATTATCCTATGGCACCTCTACACTGAAATTACAGCTGCAAGTCCATTCATTCATTCTGGATCTATTACAAGTTGCATGTTAATTGTAAACAATCCACAAGCTTTCGGAGGCTTCCTCCTTCCTCAGGTGAATGTGAGGAAGGAGGAAGCCTCTGAAAGCTTGTGGATTTTAAAATAAAATTGTTGGACTATAACTTGGTGTTGTAAAATTGTTTACAATTGTCAACCCCAGTCCATCACCGGCATCTCCAAATCAAGTTGTACGTTAAGCAGGAGGCTGGTCAGGCACAGCTGGATTCTGTAATTTGATTTAATTACTTTTCAGAAGACCTCTTTTAAGTATTCATAATTGCTTTAAGTGGAAGAAAGCCCTGTGCATGGAAATATAACAACTGCTGAGAGCACTAGTACTTGAACTAACAGATTAAAATTTACAAAAGAAACCGATTAAGTACAATATAAACAATTAATGTTCTTTCAATGTTGGAAATGAGGCCGTGCAAATTTCAATCCTACGTCTGCATCATGTTTTAAAGAAGCTCCAAGAGATTAAAACAGCTCTAATTTCATTAGTCTATTTTAAACTTCTGGATTTCGCAAGGCATATCTGTACAGTATGGCTGCCTGGTCAGGGTAAGTAACAGACTGCCTGACCTGCTGAGTGTTTCCAGCATTTTCTGTTTTTATTTCAAGGTAAGTAGCAGACTGTTTTTAAAAATTATGACTGTCCATTACTGCTTCTGGGATTTTTACAAAGTGTTCTCCTTATACAACAACAACAACTTGCATTTATATAGCCCCTTTAATATAGTAAAACATCCATAAATACCATGAAGAGTTCAGAAGGTTCAGGAAGTGTAAATTATAAACAATTAGTGTGGGTTTGAGAATGCTGAATTTTATATATGTCATATAAAAATGGGGATGAGGGAGGGTTGACTTTTTGGCTGATCTTGTAGATCAGTTGAGTAGAATGGGCCTATACTCTCTGGAGTTTAGAAGAATGAGAGATGATCTCATTGAAACATATAAGATTCTGAGGGGGCTTGACAGGGTAGATGCTGAAAGGTTGTTTCCCCTAGCTGGAGAGTCTAGAACTAGGCATTACCACCATGCTAAATGGGATAGATTCAGAACCGATCGAGCAGCTCAAAACTGGGCATCCATGAGGCACTGTGGGCCATCAGCAGCAGCAGAATTGTATTCCAGCACAATCTGTAACCTCATGGCTTGGCATATTCCTCACTCTACCATTACCAACAAGCCAGGAGATCAACCCTGGTTCAATGAGGAGTGTAGAAGAACATGCCAGGAGCAGCATCAGGCGTACCTAAAAATGAGGTGCCAACTGGTGAAGCTACAAATCAGGACTACATGCATGCTAAACAGCGGAAGCAACATGCTATAGACAGAGCTAAGAGATTCCACAACCAACGGATCAGATCAAAGCTCTGCAGTCCTGCCACATCCAGTCGTGAATGGTGGTGGACAATTTAACAACTAACTGGAGGAGGAGGCTCTGTAAACATCCCCATCCTCAATGATGGCAGAGTCCAGCACGTGAGTGCAAAAGACAAAGCTGAAGAGTTTGCAGCCATCTTCAGCCAGAAGTGCCGAGTGGATGATCCGTCTCGACCTCCTCCCGATATCCCCACCATCACAGCAGCCAGTCTTCAGCCAATTCAATTCACTCCACGTGATATCAAGAAACGGCTGAATGCATTGGATACAGCAAAGGCTACGGGCCCCGACAACATTCCGGCTGTAGTGCTGAAGACTTGTGCTCCAGAACTAGCTGCGCCTCTAGCCAAGCTGTTCCAGTACAGCTACAACATTGGCATCTACCCAACAATATGGAAAATTGTCCAGGTATGTCCTGTCCACAAAAAGCAGGTCAAACCCAATCCGGCCAATTACCGCCCCATCAGTCTACTCTCAATCATCAGCAAAGTGATGGAAGGTGTCATCGACAGTGCTATCAAGCGGCTCTTACTCACCAATAACCTGCTCACCGATGATCAGTTTGGGTTCTGCCAAGACCACTCGGCTCCAGACCTCATTACAGCCTTGGTCCAAACATGGACAAAAGAGCTGAATTCCAGAGGTGAGGTGAGAGTGACTGCCCTTGACATCATGGCAGCACTTGACCGAGTGTGGCACCAAGGAGCCCTAGTAAAATTGAAGTCAATGGGAATCAGGGGGAAAACTCTCCAGTGGCTGGAGTCATACCTAGCACAAAGGAAGATGGTAGTGGTTGTTGGAGGCCAATCATCTCAGCCCCAGGACATTGCTGCAGGAGTTCCTCAGGCCATTGTCCTAGGCCCAACCATCTTCAGCTGCTTCATCAAAGAGCTTCCCTCCATCATAAGGTCAGAAATGGGGATGTCAGCTGATGATTGCACAATGTTCAGTTCCATTTACAACCCCTCAAATAATGAAGCAGTCCGAGCCCAAGACAACATCCAGGCTTGGGCTGACAAGTGGCAAGTAACATTCGCGCCAGATAAGTGCCAGGCAATGACCATCTCCAACAAGAGAAAGTCCAACCACCTCCCCTTGACATTTAACGGCATTACCATCGCCGAATCCCCCACCATCAACATCCTGGGGGTCACCATTGACCAGAAACTTAACTAGACCAGCCACATAAATACTGTGGCTACAAGAGCAGGTCAGAGGTTGGGTATTTTGCAGCGTGTGACTCACCTCCTGACTCCCCAAAACCTTTCTACCATCTACAAGGCACAAGTCAGGAGTGTGATGGAATACTCTCCACTTGCTTGGATGAGTGCAGCTCCAACAACACTCAAGAAGCTCAACACCATCCAGTAAAAAGCAGCCCGCTTGATTGCCACCCCATCCACCACCCTAAACATTCACTCCCTTCACCACCGGTGCACAGTGGCTGCAGTGTGTACCATCCACAGGATGCACTGCAGCAACTCGCCAAGGCTTCTTCGACTGCACCTCCCAAACCCGCGACCTCTACCACCTAGAAGGACAGGAGCAGCAGGCACATGGGAAAAACACCACCTGCACGTTCCCCTCCAAGTCACACACCATCCTGACTCGGAAATATATCGCAGTTACTTCATCATCACTGGGTCTAAATCCTGGAACTCCCTTCCTAACAGCACTGTTGGAGAACCTTCACCATACAGACTGCAGCGGTTCAAGAAAGCGGCTCACCACCACCTTCTCAAGAGCAATTAGGGATGGGCAATGTATGCTGGCCTCGCCAGCGACGCCCACATCCCATGAACGAATAAAAAAAAGGATAAAGTGCCAGCCATTGAAGACTGAGATGAGGAGGAATTTCTTCACTCTGAGAGTTGTGAATCTTTGGAATTCTTTACCCCAGAGGGCTGTGGATGCTGAGTCATTGAGTATATTCAAGGCTGAGATAGATAGATTTTTGGACTTTAGAGGAATCAAGGGATATGGGGATCGAGCAGAAAGTGGAATTGCAGTTGAAGATCAGCCAGGATCTGATTGAATGGCGGAGCAGGCTCGAGGCCTACTCCTGTTCCTATTTCTTATATTATTATGTATCTTTTCCAAAACATTGGAAAAACCCCTTGAGAGCAAGTCAAGTGATTGTGAGATCTGAATTAATTAGATTGATTTGAAATTAGCAGTTGTTGACATTGTTTAGTTTTTACAGGCTTACGTAGCAGCAAATGAAATGAAGTTAACTGATTTAACTGCAAAACAAGAAATGCATGATTGTTTCTGACTTATTACAATTGGATACAGGGTTTTGATTATAATATTAGTTCTGATATTTAACAGTCATAAAAAGTTGGCATGCTTGTATAAATACTGAACAGCGTGACTAGTTCGTATCCACTAGTAGCGTTTTGAGAAATTAGCACATATAAGATAATTGTTGATCTCTGCTGTTATTACTATTTTCATATAATTTTTGGCTCATTATTTACTGCTTTTGATTCAGTATAACCATACATTCATGTATGTAACAAGAAATGTATCTCCCTGCTTGGAGCTATAAGTAAGGAAGGATCCTCTTATACATGGCTCATGTATTCCCTCAGGTTTCCTCCTGGCTGTTTTCCCTCCTAGTGCAGCAATTTCTTCAAAAACAGTGGACTCAGCAGCTGCACCATATCAGTGTGCTCTTATCAGTGGTTGTTTTACTCCTCTAGTGCTGCGATACTTAAATGGCAATTTTCCTTCTTCACTTCTGACTTCAGTCCAGAATCCTGCTGCTGATTTACAATCTGAGACAGCTTAGTTAGATAAATGCGGGAGTAAAGGAGATTTGAAATCAACAGCAAGAGCCAGGAATGAAGTTGGCAAGGGGGGTTACCATTTAAATGCCATAAAGCTGGAGGAGCATCGCAACAGCTGACGGGAATGCATTGGTTGAAATGCTAAAGAACAGAAAGAAATATGTTTGTGAATGCCAACAAGATTAAGGCAAGAATTTTGATGGATAGAAGCTTTGTAGTATTGATCTTCATATTATAACAACAACAACTTGCATTCATATAGTGCCTTTAACGTAATAAAAGGAGCATTATCAAACAAAATTTGACATCGAGCCACATAAGGAGATATTAGGACAGGTGACCTAAAGTTTTGTCAAAGAGGTAGGTTTTAAGGAGTGTCTTAAAGGAGCAGAGAGAGGCGGAGAGATTTAGGGAAAGAATTCCAGAGCTTAGAGCCTAGGCAGCTAAAGGCACGGCTGCCAATGGTGGAGCGATTAAAATCGGGGATGCACAAGAGGCCAGAATTGGAGGAGTGCAGAGATCTCGGAAGGTTGTAGGGCTGGAGGAGGTGACAGAGATAGGGAGGGGCGAGGCCATGGAGGGATTTGAAAACAAGGATGAGAATTTTAAAATTGACGTGTTACCCTATCGGCCATGGATTCTTTTCAGGTTTTTTGGATGCAATTTGGGGGCCACATCTTATATGTGAGTTGCATTATTTTATAAGAGTTGCAGTGAAACCTATTCAATCAAAGTTTCCCTCTCCCTTTTCATAGAGGATAAAATTCAGCTCATCACCAATGAACACCAAGAGCAGTACAACGACAGCCATATGACCACCAAATGTGTCATCGAGCAAGCCATCGGCATGCTCAAGATGTGCTTCAGGTGCCTGGACAGGTCTGGAGTCACTCTTCAGTACTCGCCAGCGAAGGTCTCTAGAATGATCATGGTGTGCTGTGTTCTGCACAACATTGAGTAGCAGCGAGGATTAGAGCTGCTGGAGGAACAAGGCGCTCATCACTCATCATCTGATGATGGTTACAATGAAGAGGAGGAGGAGGAGGAGGACAAGGTGGACGAGGGGGAGGAGTAAGATGAAGATGACGCACCCAATGCCAGACCAGCCGCTCATATTGCTGCTCAGGATGCCCTAATAGCTCAAAGGTTGAATTAGTCACTCAGATTGCAGCAAAGTAACTATCACATCCCCACCGCCCCCCACCCCACTCACACAAAGCAGTCCTGTAACCAACCCCCACCCATTGCACATCCCCCAATTGGTCCTGTCAATTTATGTTTTCACATTCATCACCAACCAACTGAAAAGGTGAGTTGCCACCTGGCACGCAAGAATGGGCAACATGGGGAAGTGGTGCAAATTAATAAATTTTATGTGAGGTAATAATAGAAGGAAACTTAATAACATAACATTTTCACAAACACCCTTGTGCATACCCTCTTCTTTTGCCTACCACTCCTATGTGGTGCAACCCCAGTGGCTTCAGCAAAGGTAAAGGCAGGTTGCTCAGATCCCTGCTCTGACTGCTGAGATGCTCTTGGCCAATGACCTCTGGGTGTTGGAGCCCGTGAGGGCCCCACCAAAGACTGGTCCCCCTGCACCTGTGCAGGGCAGACTCGGCAATCGGGAGATGAAGCAGCATTTTGGGCACTGACTGAAGGGAGGGCAACGGGTGAGACATGGGATCGTTTTGAGTGGAGTTTCCACTTCCATGTCTCCTTTCACCATCATCCCTCTCCTGGGTTAGTGGCACATCGCTCCTACCTCTCTGCTGGGGAGCAGCTTGGTGCAGATCAGTGATGTCTTGTAAGGCCACGGATAAGGTATCTGTCATCCTGTTTAAGGCGGCAGACATGCTGGCTTCCAAAGTCTGCACAGCCGTGGTCATGGCCTGCATGGACTGGTTTGATTGCTGCAATTGAAGTTCCATGGAGGCGGCCACTCTCTCCATGGCAGATATTCTCGCAATTACCTGCGACATTAATCCACAAATGATCGAGCTGGACTCCTCCATCCTCTCTGTTACTGTGGAGAGTGTGCGTGGCACATCTGCCAGTACCTTGCAAATTTGCTATTGTTCCTTTATGATTCTCCTTTTCATCGATGGCCCCCGGGGTTCAGCATCTGTGTCCAGCTGAGCATTGCTTGGAGAGGAGTACACCCCCCAACGTGGACTCTCCACAGCTGTTCATGCCACCAGTGTCTGCTCGTGCTCACTTGTGAACTGTGACTCACCAGGTGAAAACCCAACTAGCTGTCGAACAGGACCCACCGAAGTGCAAGTATTTGTGCAGGTGCCTGGTAGTACATTCTGTGACAATGCACCCTCAGAGGAATCAGGTCCTCTGAGGAATCATCGTCAGCAAAGTCGACAGACTGCTGTGATTGCTGCTGTACGCATGAAGGCCCTGGAGGAGAGAAGAAACAGAAATGAACTAATACTGGCAATGTAACAATGTTACCACTCAGCATAATTACGATATCATATTTCACTCGTTGCTGAAATCAAGTCTAACTGCTCTCCCTCTCCCCTGTGTTTTGTGCTCTCTTCTCTTGCAACAGGGGAAAGAAGAGACCTATGAGTGACTGTAAGGCATGTGTTCACCCGATGGATGCAGTGCATCCGGTGTGGCTGACTATCAGGCAGGTGCATCACATTGCATAAGGACTGGGGTGAGTTGCAGTGGTGGGGAGGTAAGTAAGTGCATAGAAAGTGAACAATGGGTGCTCTTGAAACTTAAGTGGGTGTGAAGAATGATGTCATGGAGTACACTTGACAAGGCAGAGTGATGGGGGTCAGTGTGCACTACAAGATGTGGGTGAATCAGCAACTGTACTCTCCTTTCCTGACCCGGTTAGGTCATTAAAGAGCTTCCTGCACTGGATCCAGGAACGGGGCACAATGCTCTTGCTGCTGACCTCCTCAGCCACCTCCAACCACACCTTCTTTGTGACAGCAGCAGGTTTCTTCCTTTCGTTGCTGGGGAAGATTATCTCCTTCCTACTCCTTACTGCACCCAGGAGCACATCAAGTGAAAAGAGATGCAGCCTTTGACGTCCTGAGTCCATCTTTAAATTGCCATCTCTTTGCACAAATTCCTAACTCCTCCAAATTCCATCTTTGAATTGGCCCTTTAAATAGTGGAGTTTAGATCACGTCATGCGGGTGCGCCCCTCGCCTGCTGTCACGCATCGGAGAAGCGAAACTCGGAAGTAAAATTAGTAACAACTCGTGTGTAGATTTTGAGCACTTTGGATGCGTTGCAGTCTTCGAACCTCCATGCCCAATTTTCCGGGGAGCTTGCACCCACCACCATATTATTAACTTCCAAATGTCACATTTCGGCATCACACAATGGGCATAACACGTCTCGGGATGCAAATTTCTCACAACTGATTGGGCCAAATGTTGGACGCATAAAATAGCAACAAATTCAAACATGGATTGTGGGGGAACATATTAACCTATAAGTCAAAAGTGAAAAGTGAAAAAAAATTCTGAAAAACTTCCGACAAGGCAGAAGTAAGCAGCAGAAAACTGATAATTCAAATTGCTCAATTTTTTTGAATGCTACCAATCCCAAACTGGCAAATAGCTGGAAATAGCAATCTTGAATTGGCAAGTAGCAGAAAGCTGTTCTGTCCTCCCTCAATGCTGCAAATTCCATGTGCCAGTGCTTCAAAACCTATGCCCTTCCCATAAGATAATTTTACAAAGCTGGTTTGAGCCAATAACTTGAAGTTTTCTCCCAGCTGAAAATTTACTGGTAAAAGTAATATAACTTAATATACCCATTAAAAATGAATGCTCCGATTTTAGCTTTTAAATGATTAAAATTTCGTGAAACGAACAGGTGGAGGCCTAAGGGAGACTCCATTGGTTCCCAAGACCAAAGGGTCAATTTTAACCACCAGTGAGTTTCCCGTGGGAAACCCTGGGAGTCAGAAAGACTCGCTCAGCGGCAGCAATAGGCCACAGTGATTTTAATCGCTTGGCCTCATTACCGCTGGTCCTCTTCCCACTTGGTAAGTGTGGGGAAGGGGATTCCGGGAGGATCTTGCAGGAGGGAAGGGTGGAAGTCCAGGACAGGGGGACCTCTCCTGCTCCTCCTGGCCTCACAAAGGCCAAGTGGTTAAAATCACTGTGGCCTATTGCTGCCACTGAGTGAGTCTTTCTGACTATCGTGGTTTCCCACTGGAAACTCGCTGGTAGTTAAAATTGACCCTTTGGTCTTGGGAACCAAAGGAGTCTCCCTGGCCTCACAAAGTAAAGTAAAAAACTTACCTTATCTTCCTGTCCTTATCCTCTTCCGACTTGCTTCAGCCTAGCTGGCAAAACACAACCGCAACCGCTCAGGCCTGAGTTAAAATCAAGGCCCGATGACACAGCCAAGGAAAGACACACAAATAGTGAAATACTGAGAAAAAGGTTCAGAAATAAATAGATACAACAATGAGAAAAGTGTCCAATCTATACAGAGAAAGAGAAATAAAAGAGACACAAATTTTCGTCTTCACTGCCTGGGTGGTAATCTGGCGGAGCGGATCACCCACCTGTTACAGAATCTATCCAATTTTCATTCTATTGATTTCAATGGAATGAAAATCGGGAGGGTTCTATAATGGGCTGGCGATCCACTCCGCCATATTAATGCCCAGGTGGTGAAGATGAAAATTTACCCCAGAGAGAGAACACAGAAGTAATTAGAAAGTAAGAAAGAACAAGAGAGGAAGAGAGAGACCATTTTGTTTTTATTTTTATTCAGGAAATAATAATCACTGATTTATGGCTTTCATGGAAAAATGGACAAAGTCATGGATTTTATCCCCAAAATCACTAGGTAGAAATCCTAGAATTTGATTTATTCAGTCACTATAAATCAGTGGCTCTTATGATAATATATTGTGCATTGGATGGCATGTCATAATGCCCCTGTTATTAAAAATGCCGCTAATGCCCCTAATGCCCTTGTGATTAAAAAATTACATATCCTCCAACTTACCATGAGCAAACCCACAGAAGATATGCTAGTATCATAACATTTGCTGATGATGCCAAGTTATGAGTACAGCTGACAAATACAAGAAGGATAAACAGCAACTAAACAGATGGGGTATGGAATGGCAGATGGGTTTTAATGTAGATAAATGCAAAGTAACGCTTTTTGGAACAGGAGACAGCAAACATGTGTAATGGATGAAGCAGTCTTATTTTGCAATGGTGGAAAGGGAAAAGGATTTGACTGTGATAGTTAATCATTCACTGAAAATTTCCAGTTATTAATAAAACCAATCAAATACTGGGATGCATCTCAAGCACATCCGAACATAAGTCAAAACAAGTAATTTGGCTTTCTATATTTCACTGGTGCAGTTACAATTGAAACACTGGAGTAGATCTTCCAATCAGTGATGCCAGGTTTTCAGGCACAAAATGGGCAAAGTTGGGTACGGTAGCATAGTGGTTATGTTACTGCACTAGTAATCCAGCAGGCCCGGATTAATAATCCGTGGTCTTGAGTTCAAATCCTGCCACGGCAGCTGGGGAATTTAAATTCATTAAATAAAATCTGGAACTTAAAAAAAAATAGTATCAGCAATGATGGCCACGAAACTACCGGATTGTCGTAAAAACCCATCTGGTTCACTAATGCCCTTTAGGGAAGGAAACCTGCTGTCCTTACCTGGTCTGGCCAACATGTAACTCCAGACCCACAGCAATGTGGTTGATTCTTAATTGAGCTCTGAAATGGCCTAGGAAGCCACACAGTTGCAAAATCTCGCAAAAAAAAGTCATAATAAGAATAAAACCAGACAGACCACCCGGCGTTGGATCACTAGGCACCGGACACGACAAAGGCAAACAAAGCCCAGTCGGCCCTGCAAAGTCCTCCTCACTAACATCTGGGGACTTGTGCCAAAATTGGGAGAGCTGTCCCACAGACTAGTCAAGCAACAGCCTGATACAGCCATACTTACAGAATCATAGCTTTCAGCCAACGTCCCAGACACCTCCATCACCAACCCTGGGTATCTACCACCGGCAGAACAGACCAACCAGAGGTAGCAGTACAGTGATATACAGTCAGGAGGGAGTGGCCCTGGGAGTCCTCAACATTGACTCCGGACCCCATGAAATCTCATGGCATCAGGTCAAACATGGGCAAGGAAACCTCCTGCTGATTACCACCTACCATCCTCCCTCAGCTGATGAATCAGTCCTCCTCCATGTTGAGCACCACTTGGAGGAAGCACTGAGGGTAGCAAGGGCACAGAATGTACTCTGGGTGGGGGACTTCAATGTCCATCACCAAGAGTGGCTCGGTAGCACCACTACTGACTAAGACTGGCCGAGTCCTGAAGGACATAGCTACCAGACTGGCCTGCGAACCGACACGAGGGAAAAACCTACATTGATCTCGTCCTCACCAATCTACCTGTTGCAGATGCATCTGTCCATGACATTACTGGTAGGAGTGACCACCGCACAGTCCTCGTGGAGATGAAGTCCTGTCTTCGCACTGATGGACGCCATCCAATGTGTTGTTTGGCACTATCACCGTGCTAAATGGGATAGATTCAGAACAGATCTAGCAGCTCAAAACTGGGCATCCATGAGGCGCTGTGGGCCATCAGCAGCAGCAGAATTGTATTCCAGCACAATCTGTAACCTCATGGCCCGGCATATTCCTCACTCTACCATTACCAACAAGCCAGGGGATCAACCCTGGTTCAATGAGGAGTATAGAAGAGCATGCCAGGAGCAGCACCAGGCATACCCAAAAATGAGGTACCAACCTGGTGAAGCTACAACTCAGGACTACATGCATGCTAAACAGCGGAAGCAACATGCTATAGACAGAGCTAAGAGATTCCACAACCAACGGATCAGATCAAAGCTCTGCAGTCCTGCCACATCCAGTCGTGAATGGTGGTGGACAATTTAACAACTAACTGGAGGAGGAGGCTCTGTAAACATTCCCATCCTCAATGATGGCAGAGTCCAGCATGTGAGTGCAAAAGACAAGGCTGAAGCGTTTGCAGCCATCTTCAGCCAGAAGTGCCGAGTGGATGATCCATCTCGACCTCCTCCCGATATCCCCACCATCACAGAAGCCAGTCTTCAGCCAATTCGATTCACTCCACGTGATATCAAGAAACGGCTGAGTGCACTGGATACAGCAAAGGCTATGGGCCCCGACAACATCCCAGCTGTAGTGCTGAAGACTTGTGCTCCAGAACAAACTGTTCTAGTACAGCTACAACACTGGCATCTACCCGACAATGTGGAAAATTGCCCAGGTATGTCCTGTCCACAAAAAGTAGAACAAATCCAATCCGGCCAATTATCGCCCCATCAGCCTACTCTCAATCATCAGCAAAGTGATGGAAGGTGTCATCAACAGTGCTATCAAACGGCACTTACTCACCAATAACCTGCTCACCGATGCTCAGTTTGGGTTCCACCAGGACCACTCAGCTCCAGACCTCATAACAGCCTTGTTCCAAATATGGACAAAAGAGCTGAATTCCAGAGGTGAGGTGAGAGTGACTGCCCTTGACATCTCAAGGCAGCATTTGACCGAGTGTGGCACCAAGGAGCCCCAGTAAAATTGAAGTCAATGGGAATCAGAGGGACAACTCTCCAGTGGCTGGAGTCATACCTAGCACAAAGGAAGATGGTGGTGGTTGTTGGAGGCCAATCATCTCAGCCCTAGGATATTGCTGCAGGAGTTCCTCCAGGCATTGTCCTAGGCCCCACCATCTTCAGCTGCTCCATCAATGACCTTCCCTCCATCATAAGGTCAGAAATGGGGATGTTCGCTGATGATTGCACAGTGTTCAGTTCCATTCGCAACCCCTCAGATAATGAAGCGGTCCGTGGCCGCATGCAGCAAGACCTGGACAACATCCAGGCTTGGGCTGATAAGTGGCAAGTAACATTTGCTCCAGACAAGTGCCAGGCAATGACCATCTCCAACAAGAGAGAGTCTAACCACCTCCCCTTGACATTCAACGACATTACCATGGCCGAATCCCCCGCAATCAACATCCTGGGGGTCACCATTGACCAGAAACTTAACTGGACCAGGCACATAAATACTGTGGTTACAAGAGTAGGTCAGAGGCTGGGTATTCTGCGGCGAGTGACTCACCTCCTGACTCCCCAAAGCCTTTCCACCATCTACAAGGCACAAGTCAGGAGTGAGATGGAATACTCTCCACTTGCCTGGATGAGTGCAGCTCCAAAAACACTCAAGAAGCTCGACACCATCCAGGACAAAGCAGCTTGATTGCCACCCCATCCACCACCCTAAACATTCACTCCCTTCACCACCGGTGCACTGTGGCTGCAGTGTGTACCATCCACAGGATGCACTGCAGCTACTCGCCAAGGCTTCTTCGACAGCACCTCCCAAACCCGTGACCTCTACCACCTAGAAGGACAGGAGCAGTAGGCACATGGGAACAACACCACCTGCACGTTCCCCTCCAAGTCACACACCATCCCAACTCAGAAATATATCGGCGTTCCTTCATCGTCACTGGGTCAAAATCCTGGAACTCCCTTCCTAACAGCACTGTGGGAGAACCTTCACCACACGGACTGCAGCGGTTCAAGAAGGCGGCTCACCACCACCTTCTCAAGGGCAATTAGGGATGGGCAATATATGCTGGCCTTGCCAGTGACGCCCACATCTCATGAACGAATAAAAAAAAAATTACTTTTCAAATGGACAGAAATCAGTCATGCCACATCCATTTGGGAATTTGATGGGCGCAGAAACTTCCACTCAAATCAGGCGACGGCATAATTTAAATATTTAAATTACGTTTTGATGCAGATGTAATTTCCTATTGTTCATGCATGCATAGCATTGAATCTTCTACCCACTCATATAAAATGAATGCACAGGATTGCTAGGAACTGAGCTAAACATGGAAGTTCATTTGAATGAGAAGACTGTTTAAACAATTTTCATTCCATTTCACAACTGTTTTTCTTGTTTTTCATTTTGATTTTTGGTGTGTCATTTTGGTGTTCAAGATCCTTTGTGGCAACTGTTGTGCAACCTTTCTCCCCCAATAGTACCACAATGAGTTTTCCCATGGGAATCCCTCTATATTTGTGATTTTTGAAGGAAGAAGAGGAGAAGCAACAGAGGGATGTCAGACAGGCCAGGCATAAACCTGAGATGTCTCCACATCAGAATCTACGGGCAGAGGCACATTTATCTCCATTTGTTAAAAGAGCAGTGATTGCGGAAACTGTGATTTTTGTAAGGGTTGCCTCAATATAGTTATACCGCATGTACCAAGCTGACTTGCAGTCAATTTTCTCCACAGGCACATCATTGCCAGTGGTTGTGAAGATCCCAATTGTCCTTACTTTTTATGCTTTGGGATCATCAGCAATATAAGCCAATCAGCTGTTCATAAATATATAAAGCAAATGACTGGTCCCTTGTTTGCTCAAGCGAACTATTTCATCCTCTTCCTCATGGACAACCAACAGCAACAATTTTACAGTGGCAGGTTTCCTGAAAGTCCCTCGCACAATACCACTACCTACAAGACTAGGAAAGAATTACTCTCTGAAAGGCAAATGTTCATGGGCCATGATCTTAGCAGTTACGATGAAATCACAACCACCAGTGCCCTCCAGCACTGACCCTACCAGAATTTGTGGAGTCAATGGGAGGGCATCTCATTACCATGAGACAGGCACTGGCACAAACGCTACTGCGGGCACAACTCTGGTACCCATCTGCCCATGGTGGCTAGAAACTCTGGCACTTGCCTTCCTTGATGAAGGGCATTAAAACCTCGGGCCACTGCTGGCCACCGTTCACCACCCCCCTCCCAATGGCTGCCTTGACCCATCTCCCAGTTGCACCCTCTCCTAGGTGCCCCCTCACCCGGTCACCCCATCTCCTGGTTGTCCCTTCTCCCAGTTGCCCCCCTCTCCTGGTCACCTCCTTCTTGCAAGAACTATCTGTGTCGCTGGCAGCGGTCAGAAATTTAAAAGGTCTTCATCGGCGAGCTGCCTGGGGAGCCCAGCGGATGCCTGCAGCTTGTCAGTCTGTTGAAAATAAGGCCCGAAGCCCAATATCATGAGGGCCTTGGGCCTACCCGGTCGGCACAGGGATCGATCCATGTGCTCAGTTCGTGCCGGCAAATATTGTTTCCAATATACCAATTCATAATGTCATCAATAAACTGAAAACTGCCTAAAATAAAAGTGTTTTGGCAGCAAATTCTAATGCCAGATCATAGCTCAGGACGCAAACTTATAGACATATAAACAAATTGGAGGTGAGATACCTGCTCTTGCTGGACAATTATGAAAATTGTTACCAAAGAACTGACATCTGTGCTAGAATATTAGGAAATTACATAATGCTTCATGCAAATCCTGCAGTAAACACAATAGACAAGTAACATGCTCTAAAGCATCTTCCAATGTCATTCTAATCCAACCACAATGAGACGTGCAAAAATGGCCTGGGGATGAATCTGTTTCTGACTCTTATCCCCTCTTCTTCCCTGCGGAATTCAGGTTTGATAACTGACCCTGCATTTCCTCTACTCTTTTCAGGCCTCTTCCAATGCTGTTCTGCAACTGACATTCACCTGATTTGTTGCTCCCCCTTGTGAGGAACTGCCTTGTTTCTGCCTGGCAATTCCAAGAATGGCATATCTGAGATTAGGAACTCAGTGTAGGCAATCAGAGACGCTAACCTATATCCTTTCTCTCGGAATTACAGTGCATTGGGGTGCCAGCACACTGCCACTTAATAATTTAATTGTATAAAAATGATAATGATTGTTGATAACAGCTCTTTATGTGTTTAAGCATTTTGCTAGCAAATCAGCTACTTGAAAAAAATATATTTTCTGGTGAATGTCTGTATTTCTCCATTTTCATATTATCCTAACCTTCATATTTGCTTCTAAATTTTAACAACACTTTCACATTTAGAACACTTTTATGCAATCATTTGGTGGTATCTCATAATGGTGTCTTTTCTCAATAGACAAGAGGAATAAAATCTGACAAGCCAAGTAGCTGTGCTTCTCTGATGAACAGTTTTCAATAGTTCAGAGGAGAGAGCAGCGACAAAAAATCTTTATTCAATATACAGTATATGCATGATTATAGTATTGTATTATAGTATATCCATGTCATGGATAAGGGATATTGTCTTAGTGAACTGACCTTCCCATTGTTCTTTCTTAAGTGCAAAAGCACTATAAATCCTAAGTACTGCAAGCACGAATGAGTTATAATAAGATTTTCCTAATCAGTAAAACAATTTAGTGCTCCTACATATGTATTTCTACAATTAATGCTAGGCTCAGAGTTAAGATTGTTCTGGAATGTAATACACATCTTGGATAACTACAATTATTTTTACAAGTTTAGAACGTCATCATCAGGAACTGTGAAATTAATTTTTAAAAAGCTCTTGGAATAAAGCTCCTTATCATGAATGATCCTTCATTATGTCCTATAGCAAATGTTAACCCAACCGTGTGGAAATATAATAGTGTAAAATATCCAATCAAAAAAATAGAATGAAGACATCAGCTAGCTGTGTGGATAGTTCAGTGCCAAAAGTTTTGCTTTTCTCAGATTCCAGTTGTTATATTACAGAATATAGCTTTTGTTGGTTGTTTACTTTTCCAGTCTCATATCTGTACTTCCTCCTCATTGTATCCACCAGTGCTTTTATATTGTCCTTAACATGCAAGTAATTAAAATCTTACCTCTCTATCAATCCAAATGATTTGGTTTAGAAAGCACTGGGAACTAGAGATTATTTGTGAAAAATGTCTCCCCTATTATTCTCTTCTGAACCACGTGTTGGGTGTTATGGAGAAATTCTGCTTAGAACATTGCGCCCGGGGAGTTGGTAATGTCACTTCCCTTTCATGCAATAATTTTCAGTAATAGTGCAAAGTAGACCTAAATTTTTCAGATTGGGAATTTATGTTTAATTTCAGGAATTTTGTTTCAAGCGGTTGACATACAAGAAAGGTTAATGAAGTATTAATCTTTTACCTTTGGTTGTCCTAAACGTACTTGTAAAATATTTACTAAACGGGTTAATGGTATCTAGAGACGGAACATTAGTGCTGTACAAACTTACATTAACAGCTGCTGGATTTAGATGACTTGATTCTGCCCAATAGTCTAGATGGAGTGTTAATTATTGTTTAATTGGACATATGGGACTCAGAACTACATGTATATCTATAATATATTAAATTTTGCACATAGGACACATATTCCATTGAAAACTCCTATGTCAAATTGGTCTTATGCAAAAATCTCTTTATAAGTACCTACAATGCCTGTAGGTGGTGATTGTTATAGGTGTTTTGATAGTTAATGGTGTCATGGCTTGCCTGTCACAATTAATCACATCTGGTGCCACAACAGCTGCTGTTTTATAATGAGAGTATATGGTATAAAAGCTTCATATCTAATGCAGTTGCAGGCTCTGGCCACCAGGTGTCTCTGCAGATTTGTTTATTCCTGCTGAAGCGCCATATTGGTTTAAGTGGTTGGTTATTGAACATTTTAATTCTTTTATTATTGAGTGATATCCTTTTTATTTTTCCCTCCGCTAGGTCTTCTTTCCATGTTCTCAGACTGTCCTCTGCCCTCTAAAATTTATTTTCAGCCTTCTTGGCCCATTCTCGGGCTGCTCTCTGCCCCAGTATTTTTCAGCAGCTCAGGCTGTTCATCGCCACCAGCGTGTCCCATCCCTGATCCCCTCCAATACACGGACCAATGCAGCATCCCATCCCTGATCCCCTCCGATACATGGATCAATGCAGCATCCCATCTCTGTCCCCCTCCGATACATGGACCAATGCAGCATCCCATACCTGTCCCCCTCCGATACACGGACCAATGCAGCATCCCATCCCTGATCCCCTCCGATACACGGACCAATGCAGCATCCCATCCCTGATCCCCTCCGATACACGGACCAATGCAGCATCCCATCCCTGTCCCCCTCCTATACATGGACCAATGCAGCATCCCATCCCTGATCCCCTCCGATACACGGACCAATGCAGCATCCCATACCTGTCCCCCTCCGATACACGGACCAATGCAGCATCCCATCCCTGATCCCCTCCGATACACGGACCAATGCAGCATCCCATTCCTGTCGCCCTCTGATACATGGACCAATGCAGCATCCCATACCTGTCCCGCTCTGATACATGGGCCAATAACATGTTCTATACCTCCCCGCCCCCATACACGGGCCAATGACATGTTCCGTACCTGCCCACCCCTCATACACAGGATAATTATGCTGTATTGTTGCAGGCCCATTCTTGAACTATTTGTTGCTGCCACCTCTACTCTCTAGGACCACAGAAATAGGGAGAGATAGACAGAGAGAAATAGAGGTTAGGGAGGGAGGCACAGATTGGGATCACAAAGAGAGAAAGAAACACTTGGAGAACCGAGAGACAGAGATTGGAAAACCAGAAATACAGAATTTGGAGAATAGATAGCAAGAGAGATTGGGGAGATGGAGAAAGAGAGAAATTGATGGGATATAGAGAGATTATCAGCATAGAGACACAGAGTGGGGGAGGGGCAGAGACACATGGGCGAGAAATTCAACATCGTTTCACTCATTTTTTGGGTGAAAAATAATGGATAGAGGCATGAATTTCAGGTCCCGATCTTCCACGGAAGCGCACTGGCTGCCAAATTGGAAGCCAGTGACTTTTAGGTGTTATATGCGCTGCATATAATAATGCCTGACTCAGGACCCTGGTTGAAATTCATCTGAAAATTGGCAGAGCTTGCGGCCTAACCAGAGGTCCTTCAAGTGAAGATATGGTCCAAGCCGCATTAGGGTAATTCAGAGAGAGAAGTCAGGCCACAGCGAGACAGAAATCTGCCGGACATTGAGACAAAGATCAAGTCACAGTTAGAAACACAAAAGAAGACAGAAGCCCCAATTTTAACTTGGGGTGCAAGTGTGGCATGGGGGGAGGAGGGGAGGCAAGCGCGAGCGGAAAGCTCAGATGGCCTTGCTGGTATAGGGCCTGGGCCATTTTAATTGACGTAATTTGTCAAATTGGACTCCTGCTTGAAGCTGGAGTGAATGACTCAATGGTCGGCTGGCGGGAGGGGGAATTCAAGCTGCTGCTGGGGACCTAAGGAAATGGTCCCTGGCAAGGTGAATGACTGGGGGTGGACTTCCAAGACAATTGCGTTGCAGGAAGGGCAAGGGAAGCCCAGGGCAGCAGTTTGGCAGCATATAAGAAATGGGTACACAACAGTCCCAAAATTATGGTTCAGTAATCCTCCATTGATGCAAACATTACGATTAAAGCTGCTTGTAACTTCCAAGCTATCTAGTTTTCTCACCTCACTCCAGTGTCTTAATTTATTTTTGTGTCAGCATTTCAAGCCTGATTCCTATGTAGATTGAGTTGACAAGAGAAATTATCTCCTCCATGTAAATGTTTTACTTGAGTTCATGTCCAAAATATCCACTCAGAATAGGTCACTCATACTATGTAGTGCAAAGAGGGTTCATTACACAGAATGCAGTGATGCCTAACTGGGTAAAATAAGTCAGCATCACTGAAAATGCTTCTACATACATTTGGGATACCTCCCTCAAAATTCTTTAATATCGTCAATAACAAAGGTGCTTCAACAATCTTGTCATTTCAATTACATGTCAATTAATCTCACATAATGTTGGGCTTGTTGGCTCCATCCATCCAATTCTCCTGATGATAGTATTAGTATTAACTGTTCCTTTTCCCCCATTTTTAAAAAACATGAATAGATATAAAGGACTAATTTTTTTAAAACTGCACTATCAGCAGGCACCCTTGCTTGCCAGAAACACAGATCAGGGAGTAGTGGGTGCGCTTTCCATCATTTTCTACCCATAGATGCAAAATTGAGGGAGTGGGTGAGGGCAGAAGTGCGCATTGATAAAATAGCCATAAAAATATATTAAAGGTACCTATAATTATTTTTAACCAATTGATTTTTAAAATGCGATACTTTCCTTAACATTCTGGTAGGATATCTACAACATCTTTTCCACTGAAAAGATAAGAACATGAGAGGGCAGCATTACAATGCTTTGCCACAAGCTGTACATGTTTATAATACTTAATAACAGAGAAAAAAATGATAAATCTTCACTGCAGCTGGTTAACTCAATGGACTGAATAGTCCACTAATTTATCCAGGACAAGTTTTACATATGAAAGCATCATAAAATAATAAAAATAGATGCATTATAAAAGATATTGCCTTTGGGGGATAGGGCCATCAACAGATTGCATGAGAATAACTATTCACTCAATCCTAAAGTCCACCATCTGCCCTGAATCCCTTAACAACATCTAGAGTACTAATGTACAGCATCATCATCATCTTCCTCTCGCAACAATCTGTTCATCTGATAACATCATCCACTGGAACATTTCAATTCACAGCAGGACAACAGATTAGAATTGAAGAATAAAATACAAGGTGCGAATGCAGAACTTTTATTTTCATATATGTTTTTAGTATTAAAAATTTTGCTGTGATTTAATTTAGGGTTTCACTATATAGATTTTAAATTACTGCATTAGCTGTGATTTATTGAAAAATGACAAAAAATGGTTCAGTTGGCCCATGGTGCAGGTAAGGGGGTAGATTGTGCTGAATTTTGCGATAGGCATCCTTCCCTCTAATTTGAATAGACTTACTGGCACATGAAAAGCTTGCCCAGAGAGTTTGGCCTGTAGTACATTTTGCTGGGGAGTGGAAAATCTGGTGGGACAGCAGTTTTAAAAGGTTGTGGTGGTGGCATGAAAGTTGACTAATTGTTTACGATTGCTCAGTGGAGACTTGTGGCCAACACTGCTCCCTTTGTTGGAGGCCCCATCAAGCTTGGCTCAAACCTAAGTTGGCAACCACTGCACTATCTTGAAGATACAATTTCAAGTATTTTACTTTTCTTGGTGGTGGGGGTGGCAAAGTGATGCACAGGCTTCTAGCCTGAGGTGCTCCTCTGCTGCTCAGAGTTTTCTCAGTGAGGTCAGCAGCCATGGATGCAGAGGAAAGAGCCATCTACCCAATTTTTTACTCCTTTCAAAAATGCAGGCACGATGGACTGCTGCATAATGAAGACATCATGGCTGCTTCCTGGATAATGACCATTGATGTGCACGTTGATGTTTCTGTAGTTGGGTACCATCTGAACAGGAATTCAGTGTAAACCCTTGTTGTTTATGTAAGCCGTGGAGTTGATATGAGCAGGCCTGATTCTCACGTGAGTGCTACTTACAACGTCTTGCACTGAAGGAACCATGTCACCTTGGTGAAAGTTCTATATCCTGTCCAGCTGATGCCTCCTTTCCATAAATAAAATTATGAAATGATATGACAAACATATCATTTGTCAGATATGGCAAATGCCCTCTGTCTTGGGAGGATCCATGTGGTAACCTTCATTTCAACGGGAAGAGCTATCCTTGTTCCTAATGTTGTCTGAAGGGCAACCTGTAACAGATCCTACAGTTCTGTGAATACCTGTCTTGTGAAGTGGAGGCGATGAAGGCAGGTTTCCTCTAACATGTCCAGGTATGTGTGTAAGAGTCTATAAATGTGGGTCCAGAGAGGGAATAGGTGCAGACAAAATGCCTGTGCTGGCCCCTTATGAACTCCTATTCTTCATCTATATCATATAGTACATTCGGCACCCCTAAAGCAATTCCCAATTTAAATGGCAGTAGCAACCAAGAATAACAAAGGAAAGTATTGGCAAACAAAAAAACAAAGTTGCAAAGATGGAGCAAAATACAGCAAAAGCACCCCCCGAAGGTCATCCAAATTTTGATGGTTTACTAGGGCAAAAACACAGCAGAACTATCTGGAGGGGAGGAATTTGGAATGTAACCTGGATCCGCCTGGCTTACCCCCTACTTAAGTTCTACCATAAATTCTGCCGGAAGTTTGGAACCTTACTTCTGGAATGATTTTTTTGGAATTTGTTTTTTGTGCACTTTATTTTTGAGGCTCCTAGCTTCATTTGGAGGTCTCTCTCTAGATTGTTTTTGTTTGGGGAATTTTCTTAAAATATAAGGTAGAGCTGCAGTATGGATTGCGCAATCGGGATTCCCCTTTTTATGATGTATACTTTGGAGGAGGAGCAGAATGAAGGCCAAGCTAACACGGCAACACTGCAAGAGATTCAGATTCCCAGCCATCAGGGTGTATAGTTCCAGAAGATCTTATTTGAATTTATTACTGGAGTTATACACAAGGAGGCTGTGGTTCAGAAGCCTAGAAGCCCTGGAAGAGCTTTCCTCCATCCTACTTGGACTTGCAAACTTCCTCAAGAACTAGAACAATGCTTACTTTGGATCAGGAATTGTAAACAATTTTACAACACCAAGTTATAGTCCAACAATTTTATTTTTAATCCCACAAGCTTTCGGAGCTTCCCCCTTCCTCAGGTGGTGTGGAAATGACATTTTGGATCAGGAAGTCATTTCTGCGCTTAATTTCCTAGCTACTGGATCATTCGAAGGAGCAACAGCTGACCTGATGGGTCAATCAATTCGCTGTCCATTTTTGCATAAGGCAAGTAGTTAATGTCCTGTCTCCCAGCCTGGATCATTACATTTGATGCAGGATCAAGACAAATGAGTGAGCGAGCCATTAATTATTTATCAGATCTCTGTATTTTATCATGGTTCTATCCCTCCTATGCCTAATATCAGTTGAATATTATTCAGATGTTGAACATTATTCTTGGTGAAGTTTGCAGTTCTTCTTTTGGTTCCTCTGCCTGGTGCCATTTTCCTATCCTCTTGCCTGCGGTACTGTATCACCTTTAAGGACAGTCTGGCTTTAAATGCCAAAGGTGCATCCTAGCAACACCTTCCTCTGCCCCCCTTCCCTTCACCCCCCCCCCCCCCCTCCCCAGTTTTCTGGACGCCCCTGGTGTAACTAACCAATTGCCGGTGTTACTTGTGTCTTTTTTCAGCCCAGCAATATTAAAATCAGCTGACCCCAGGATTTTTGATGGGGGTCAGCGTTGGTGCTATAGGGTGGGTGGAAGTCTGGCTTCCAGCATTTTACCAGTATGTGGGTGAGGTGCCGCTGTGGCCAGAGCCTAACTCAAAGTCTGCAGATTTGGAGTGGGACTGGTTTTAAATAATTATTCTTTTTAAATGAGGCTGTTATGCAGTCTCACTTTTGATCCAAATGAGCCACAAAATGCATTTGTGGCATACCAGCACCCACTGCCAATAGGACCTTGCAAAATTGTCCCTATTACATATAAGAGCAAGTAATGTAAGTGTGTAAGAACACTTCTGAATTTAGATGGTGTGCAAGCTGCTCAAGATATGTTTTTATGGTTTATGACAGCAGACCTCCCCCTTTATTTATGCAACTACTCTGTATCTCATATTTGTATCTCATTCTATTACTACATATGCATTTTCTGAATTACGTTAGAAAATAACAAATTCACATTAATATAGCACGTCCTCAGGATGTCCCAAAGCATTTCACAGCCAAGTATTTTTTGGAGTGTAGTCACTGTTGTTTTGTTAGGAAACGTGACAGCCAATTTGCGCACAGCAAAATCCCAAAAACAGCAATGAGATAAATGACCACATAATCTGTTTTGGAGGCGTTGGTTGAGGGATAAATGTTGCCCAGGACACCAGGAGAACCCCCCTGCTCTTTTTCAAATAGTGCCATGGGATCTTCTACGTGAACAGGCATCGGTTTAGCATTTGATCCGAAGACAGCAGTTCCTACAGCACAGCACTTAAGTGTCAGCCTAGATTATGTGCTCCAGTCTCTGCAGTGGGGCTTGAACTCACAAACTTCTGACTCAGGGGCAAGAATGCTTCACTGAACCAATTAAGTATGGTACAATGAAACATGCAATAGCTGTATCAAAGTACTTTTGACAAATTAAGTTAAGGCATATATTTTCACGATCAATAAAGCTTTGATGTATTAAAATACATATGCTGCTAACCAAGGTCATGGATTTCATGAGCATTTTGCAAGCCCCATTCCAAGGAGGAGCTACTTATTTCCATTGTTACTTATGTAACTATGCAGCACTGGTTGCATTACTTTGATGTTTCAGAACAAGCTCTGCGAACAAAGCAAATGGTATGAGTGTTAATAGGAGTTCAGCCATGGGTCAGTATGTCTTTTTAGATAAACAGCCCCAATTCTGCATTTAGCTATATAAAGTAGGTCACAGCTGTTGCCAAACCCAACATTTTTCTTCTGACAGCTTAAAATCATTGAACAGAATGTTAGCACAAAACCTGCAAGGCAGCTTTGTCAGTGCAAATTGATTTTAAAAAATTGCAGGAGGATTTTTACAATTAAAATGTAATATAGATGAGATGCTTTGCAAAGGCTTTCGTTGAGAGAATCCTCCTTGTTTTTCTGTCTTTTAATATAAGCTCCAATAATTTTTTGATAACTAGGTTTATTTTGAAACACTGGCAGATATAATTTATTAATGTAATGTAACATCTCACACAATACATTACAGATATATTGTAACAGTGCATTGTTTCACTAAAATATAAGTTGAGCATGGTATCTGCCAATGAAACTGTGTCTAATTTATCTAAATAAATGAGTTGTTATCTTGGATTTAACCACTGCTAATACAAATATGGAAATTTTCATTCCTATGCCCTTATAACAGGCAGATAGAAACTTAAAAAACATTTATAATACCCTAGAATGACCAAATATTGGATGATATGCCCTGTCTTTGGAGAGATACAAAAACATTGCTTTTACAATTCGGGACATTTTATAATCCATGGCCCTTCCAGAAGGAGTGCACTGGAAGGGTTGCAAATTTGGTCAGGACCCAGTCACCCCAGCAGTTTCCAGGATGGCCTACAGCCTGCCCCAAACAAGACCAGCAGTGTAAGAAGGAACAGGGCCAGAGGGTGATTCTTTACGTTGGATATTCCTGCTTTTCCAGCCTTCAGAAGGACCCAATGTAGGGTCAGTGGAAGTACTCCTGGTGAGACCAGACACACCTACCTGGCATATGGTGAAAGTGGGAATCTAAGCGTGATTGCGGGCTGGCTGGAATCTTGTCTTGACCCCAAAGAAAAATGTATTTTATCATCTTAAAGCAGTCCGCTTATAAAGGGGACTGTGGAGGGGGTACCTGTAACTTATTTCCAGGAAGGGACCCATACCTTCTGCACCAGAATCGGACTTTCCAGCCTCTAAACCATGGTTGGCAGCTTAAATGTGTCCTTAATGGCATGGGTGCCGCCATTTTTAATATAACAAAGGGACCTCCCCTTGACATTGCGGTGGAGGTCCGAGGTGGCATATCTCAGCCCTTCTGCTGAGGTGCCACCCTCCCATCCCTGGATTTTCAGGGCCAGTGTGTTTCTTACAGGTGTTCTATTAGGGAGGTAACTGAAATGAATTTATGATATATCTGAGGTTATGATACTGATATATTATTAATACAGTGAGGAATTACTATGTAAGATTTATCGTCAAACCACAGAGCGTGTTCAGGGTAGATTTGCCATGATCATGTCATGGATGGAAAATTGTAGTTATGAGAAGAGACTTGAGATACTGAAACTATTTCCATTAGAACAGAGAAGGCTAAGAGCAGACTTAATAGAAGTTTTAAAAATTATCAAGGGCTTTCATAGAGTTAATAGAGAAAGGCTATTTTCTCTGGTTGGGAAATCAGTGACAAGGGATCATCAATTTAAAATTGTCACTAAAAGGGAGGAGAGAGATTAGGAAAAGTGTATTTACGCAGAAGGTCATTGGCATGGATGCTTGAGGCAGACTTAATAGCATTTTTAAGGGAAAACTGGATAGATATTTGAAGCTGAGGAAGATACAAGGCTACCGGGAGAGAGCAGGGCAGTGGGATTAGTTTTGGATTGCTCTAGCAAAGAGTTGTCACAGACACAATGGGCCATATAGCCCCTTCTGTGCTGGAAACTTCTATGGTGCTATGCTTATGGAGCCCCAACAAACTATGCCGCAGAATATTGGGAGGAGGGTTTACATCCCATGATCATGTTGAAATCCTGATGTCAGCTGTGCCATGGTGAGAAGGTGCCAATTTGAGGCCTAGAGTTTCCTCAGAGAAAATAAGAGAAAGTTGGACTGTTCTTACTCTATCCCTGGTAACTATTTTCATAGCAGCATTATCAGAAACCTGGGAGTAAATCACCCACTAGCTTTCTTGGCTATGAATGGTACATAGCTGAAAAGAACAATAAAAAGGAAAGGTAAGAAAATACTTCAAAAATTACCTTGCATACATCACAGGGTTTAGTCCAAGCAACTAAGCTGTCAACTTCCTGCTCAATTTAATATGTTTGTATAACACATCTGATCTGTGGAATTTTTTTTTAAAAATGGCAGTATTTAAGTTTTGCATAACTTCTTGCTTTTGACATTCTTCCAGGTGTCTTGTTATAAAACTATCAGCTCAGTAATGTTATCTGTTGCTTATGCTAGCTGTTAATCAGCACAGTAATAATTATGTGACATTTAGAAAATATCAGCGGGATTATACAAAGTCAACATGGATTTATGAAAGGGAAATCATGTTTGACAAACCTACTGGAGTTTTTTGAGGATGTAACTGGTAGAATAGATAAGGGAGAACCAGTGGATGTGGTTAATTTGGATTTTCAGATGGCCTTTGATAAAGTCCCACATAGGAGGTTAGTGTGCAAAGTTAAAGCACATGGGATTGGTGGTAATATACTGGCATGGATTGAAAATTGGTTAACAGACAGGAAACAGAGAATAGGAATAAATGGGTCTTTTTCAAGGTGGCAGGCAGTGACTAGTGGGGTTCCGCAGGGATCAGTGCTTGGGCCCCAGCTATTCACAATATATATCAATGATTTGGATGAGGGAACCAAATGTAATATTTCCAAGTTTGCTGATGACACAAAAACGAGGTGGGATCGTGAGTTGTAAGGAGGATGCAAAAATGCTTCAAGGCGATTCAGACAAGTTGAGTGAGTGGGCAAATACATGGCAGATGCAGTATAATGTGGATAAATGTGAAGTTATCTACTTTGGAAGGAAAAACAGAAAGGCAGAGTATTATTTAAATGGTGGTAGATTGGGAAATGTTGATGTACAAAGGGACGTGGTTGTCCTTGTACACCAGTCACTGAAAGAAAACATGCAGGTGCAGCAAGCAGTCAAGAAGGCAAATGGTATGTTGGCCTTCATTGCAAGAGGATTTGAGTACAGGAGCAAGGTGGGATCACACCTGGAGGATTGTGTGCAGTTTTGGTCTCCTTACCTAAGAAAGGATATACTTGCCATAGAGGGAGTGCAGCGATGGTTCACCAGACTGATTCCTGGGATGGCAGGGCTGTCGTATGAGGAGCGATTGGGTCGACTCGGCCTGTATTCACTCGAGTTTAGAAGAATGCGAGGGGATCTCATTGAAACATATAAAATTCTGACAGGCTAGACAAACTGGATGCAGGGAGGATGTTTCCCCTGGCTGAGGGGTCCAGAATGAGAAGTCACAGACTCAGGATACAGGATAGGACATTTAGGACTGAGATGAGGAGAAATTTCTTCGCTCAGAGGATGGTGAACCTGTGGAATTCTTTACCACAGAAGGCTGTGGAGGCCAAGTCACTGAATATATTTAAGAAGGAGTTAGATAGATTTCTAGACGCAAAAGGCATCAAGGGGTATGGGGAGAGAGCAGGAATATGGTATTGAGATAGAGGATCAGCCATGATCATATTAAATGGCGGAGCAGGCTCAAAGGGCCAAATGGCCTACTCCTGCTCCTATTTTCTATGTTTCTATGTGAGAGGGACAGTAACTTAATGCTGTGTTTATATCAGTAATGGATGAGCAGAAGTTTCCTCCAATTAAATATTGGGAAGACTGAAGCCATTGTCTTCAGCCCCCGACAAAAATTCCGTTCCCTAGCCACTGACTCCATCGCCCTCCCTAGAAGTGTCAAAGACTGAACCAGACTGCTCGCAACCTCGGCATCCTATTTGACTATGAGTTGAGCTTCCGACCCCATATCCTCCTCATCACCAAGACAGCTTACTTCCACCTCCATAATATCTCCTGTCTCCGCCCCTGCCTCAGCCCATTGGCTGCTGAAACCCTCATCCATGCATTTGTTACCTCCAGATTCGACTAGTCCAAAGCTATCTTGGCCAGCCTCCCAACTTCCACCCTCCGTAAACTTCAGCTCATCCAAAACTCTGCTTTCCGTATCCTAACTCACACCAAGTCCTGTTCACCCATCACCCATGTGCTCGCTGACCTATGTTGGCTCCTGGTCTGTCAACTCCTCAAATTTAGAATTCTTATTCTTGTGTTCAGATCCTTCCATTGCATTGCCCCTCCTTATCTCTGGAACCTCCTCCAGCTCTACAATCCTTCGAGATCTCTGCACACCGCCAATTCTGGCCTCTTGCACATCCCTGATTTCCATCGCCCCACCATTGGTGGCCATGTCTTCAGCTGCCAAGGTCTTAAGTTCTTAAATTTCCTCCCTAAACCTCTCGCCTTTCTCTCCTCCTTTAAGATGCTCCTTAAAACCTGTCTCTTTGACGAAGCTCTAAGTCACCTGTCCTAATATCTCTTTATGTGGCTTGATGTCAAATTTTGTTTGATATCACTCCTGTAAATCATAGAATCATAGAAATTTACAGCACAGAAGGAGGCCATTCGGCCCATCGTGTCTGTGCCAGCCGAAAAGAGCGATCCCACTTTCCAGCTCTTGGTCCGTAGCCTTGTAGGTTATGGCATTTCGAGTGCACATCCAAGCACTTTTAAATGCAATGAGGGTTTCTGCTTCTACCACCCTTTCAGGCAGTGAGTTCCAGACCCCTATCACCCTCTGGGTGCAAAGAATTTTCCTCAGCTCCCCTCTAATCCTTCTACCAATTACTTTAAATCTATGCCCCCTGGTTATTGACCCCTCTGCTTTGGGAAATAGATCCTTCCTATCTACTCTATCTAGGCCCCTCATAATTTTATACACCTCAATTAAATCTCCCATCAGCCTCCTCTGTTCTAAAGAAAACAACCCCAGCCTATCCAATCTTTCCTCATAGCTAAAATTCTCCAGTCCTGGCAACATCCTCATAAATCTCCTCTGTACCCTCTCCAGTGCAATCACATCTTTCCTGTAATGTGTTGACCAGAACTGTACGCAGTACTCTAGCTGTGGCCTAACTAATGTTTTATACGGTTCAAGCAAAACCTCCCTGCTCTTATATTTAGTGCCTCGGCTAATAGAGGCAAGTATCCCATATGCCTTCTTAACCACCTTATATACCTGCCCTGTTACCTTCAGGGATTTGTGGAAATGCACTCCAAGGTCCCTTTGTTCCTCTTCACCTCTCAGTATCCTCCCATTTATTGTGTATTCCCTTGCCTTGTTTGCCCTCCCCAAATGTATTACCTCACACTTCTCAGGATTGAATTCCATTTGCCACCTTTCTGCCCACCTGACCAGTCCATTGATATCTTCCTGCAGTCTACAGCTTTCCTCCTCACTATCAACCACATGGCCAATTTTCGTACCATCTGCAAACTTCTTAATCTTCCTCCCCACATTTAAGTCTAAATCATTGATATATACCACAAAAGGCAAGGGACCTAGTACTGAGCCCTGCAGAACCCCACTGGGGATCCTCCACCCCCACTGAAGTGCCTTGGGAGGTTTTACTACATTAAAGGCACTATATAAATGCAAGTTGTTGTTGTTAAGGCTTAGAATTACTATAGTTGGACATGCTCCTGCTTGGCTTAATGGGTGGAGTAACTTTAGAAATGTCACATCTAGAGATTTTCCAGTGATGGTGGGGATTGGAAGGGTATCTCTTGGGAGGCAGGTAGGCTAGCAGTGAGTAAAACTTGAGAACATTTTTGATTCTTCTATCTTACTTTTTCATTTATCTTTTCATTCTGTTTTGGTATTTATTTATTCTACTCTAGGATGCTGTTAGTGATATTAATGGATAATTGCTTGTTTGTATGATACTTCTTTGTGTGCTATGTTTATCTGTTTAAAATAAGCATTGGATTCCCCACTAAAGCTTAACAAGTTTCAGTCAATCCTCAAATGACTTTCAAATTAATTTACACTCATTAGACAAGTTTTGCAGGTTTTAGCCTGCATCATAAATGGAGGACTTCATCTCAGCAGGGGGAGGGGGATGTTTGAAAACGCACAGAAACAACAGACTCCCCAGTTGGTCAATTACTGAATACCAGCAACAGTGGCCACAAAAATGTTGTGTCCCTGACCATGCTACGATCCCATCTGAAAGTATGGCAGGACTCTCAGTAGTGAGAGTCGAAAAAGGGTAAAGAATTGGCCCCATAGTTTAATTTTTTTCTCTATTTCCTTCCTCACCTGAAGGTGAGGTACAGTTCCATAGGCATTGGTTGTCTTTCTGCGCCTTGCCCAAGTAGCTATTATTTATGTACGAGCCTTGACAGTGAGTGACGGCAAGCTATTCAATTGTGGGGCACCACAGTCACGCCCAATCTTGTACTTGCTGGATGTCCATGGCACTAAATTACATGTATGAGTTCCTGTAGTTACCATTTAATAGATAAATCGTTTCTCCTTTCTCTTCAACCATAGTGTTATCCATCATAATGTTGCACACTTAAAACTAATTTATAAATAGTTTCATCAAAATTTAGAGGAGCGTCTTATTGATAAAGTGTTCAAGATAATTTAACACAACCAAGACACTATTTTAATTAATAAGATAAAGACCAAATAAATTATATTAGGCAGAGGTGAAAAGCTAATCTTAACAATGATGCATCATCACAGTTAAATGACTTTTCAGGAAAATTTAAATTTGATCACATGTATGATCTTCTTGTAAGCTCCTCTTTAGGTTTCTTCCATTGTCAGAAGTCTTTCAACCCCACCCCCCACCCAATTTACATGGAGAAAGCTAAATAATCACAGAATGAAAAAATGCAGAAAAAAGCTGTCTTGAAATACATTTTGTCAGCAAATGTATTCGGTGTCAAAAAGACATGTAAACTAGCTCCTATGTCTATCAAAAGCCTAACATGATTTCAAAGACCAATAAAAAATGTTTGATTAATTAACAAATTAAGATGGAATAGCACACACATTTACATTCAAGTCAATGAATACATTTTTGGTATAATTAAAGGAGAGGTCTTTACTTAATTTCCTAATTAGATACAAACAGGCTGTGTAATATTCTAGCTGAAAAACACAAATTTAAAAGTGAAACTTTTTTTAAAGTAATAGTATTCTATTAGTTGTCCTGGATAGCCTAGATTTAAAAACAAATTAAGAGCAAATTTATTTTCTCTTAGATATTATAGCCTTTCATAAAATTTAAAAGTGTTTAATGTAATGTAACACACAACAGCAAAACAACTGCCTGCTTTTTTTTAATTACAAACCATTACAAAACAAGTCTACTATATGATGAATATCTTAAAAGCGTATATTGGTGAAAAAAAGTATTATTAATCAGCTATACCGTAAAAAGAAACAGTAGTAAGTTTTATGAGTATTTGCTCCCAGTATGGAGTTTCCCATGCTGGTGCACATATCATGACTATGGGTGCAGAGGTCAGTAGGCCCTGCAGGATTTTTCATCCAATAAGATGAATAAATGCATAAAATTTATCCTAATATTTCTTTGCAATCCTAGAATTTAATAAAAAGGTACACAAATCCGCGCCTCTAGCCAAACTGTTCCAGTACAGCTACAACACTGGTATCTACCAACAATGTGGAAAATTGCCCAGGTATGTCCTATCCACAAAAAGCAGGACAAATCCAATATGGACAATTACCGCTCCATCAGTCTACTCTCAATCATCAGCAAAGTGATGGAAGGTGTCATCGACAGTGCTATCAAGCGGCACTTACTCACCAACAACCTGCTCACCGATGCTCAGTTTGGGTTCCCCCAGGCCCACTCGGCTCCAGACCTCATTACAGCCTTGGTCCAAACATGAACAAAAGAGCTGAATTCCAGAGGTGAGGTGAGAGAGACTGCCCTTGACATCAAGGCAGCATTTGACCGAGTGTGGCACCAAGGAGCCCTAGTAAAATTGAAGTCAATGGGAATCAGGGGGAAAACTCTCCAGTGGCTGGAGTCATACCTAGCACAAAGGAAGATGGTAGTGGTTGTTAGAGGCCAATCACCTCAGCCCCAGGACATTGCTGCAGGAGTTCCTCAGGGCAGTGTCCTAGGCCCAACCATCTTCAGCTGCTTCATCAATGACCTTCCCTCCATCATAAGGTCAGAAATGGGGATGTTCGCTGATGATTGCAGTGTACAGTTCCATTCGCAACCCCTCAGATAATGAAGCAGTCCATGCCCGCATGCAGCAAGACCTGGACAACATCCAGGCTTGGGCTGATAAATGGCAAGTAACATTCGCGCCAGACAAGTGTCAGGCAAAGACCATCTCCAACAAGAGAGAGTCTAATCACCTCCCCTTGGCATTTAACAGCATTACCATCGCCAAATGCCCCACCATCAACAGCCTGGAGGTCACCATTAACCAGAAATTTAACTGGACCAGCCACATAAAGACTGTGGCTACAAGAGCAGGTCAGAGGCTGGGTATTCTGCGGCAAGTGACTCACCTCCTGACTCCCCAAAGCCTTTCCATTAACTACGAGGCACAAGTCAGGAGAGTGATGGAATACTCTCCACTTACCTGGATGAGTGCAGCTCCAACAACACTCAAGAAGCTCAACACCATTTAGGACAAAGCAGCCCGCTTGATTGGCACCCCATCCACCACCTTAAACATTCACTCCCTTCACCACCGGTGCACCGTGGCTACAGTGTGTACCATCCACAGGATGCACTGCAGCAACTCACCCAGGCTTCTTCGACAGCACCTCCCAAACCCGCGACCTCTACCACCTAGAAGGACAAGGGCAGCAGGCACATAGGGACAACACCACCCGCACGTTCCCCTCCAAGTCACACACCATTGGAAATATATCGCTGTTCCTTCATCGTCGCTGGGTCAAAATCCTGGAACTCCCTAGCTAACAGCACTGTGGGAGAACCTTCACCACACGGACTGCAGCAGTTCAAGAGGGCGGCTCACCACCACCTTCTCAAGGGCAATTAGGGATGGCCAATAAATGCTGGCCTTGCCAGCGATGCCCACATCCCATGAATGAATATTAAACAAAAAATTTCTGAAGTAAATCTGCCTATATGATGAGAGGTGTGCGTTTGTACTAGGTTATCAGTGACACTGGCCAAGTAAGTTGAAATCATGCAGACAGGACCTTGGTAGATTTTGAAAACACCTCTGATTGGGAGCTCAACCATTAGTAGGTAGGAAATCATATACTGTCTCATGATTTAAAGCACTGCAGCAGCTTAAAGGGGCAGGCATTTATCAAATTTGAAAGACAACAAGCTTGTAATAAAAAAGCAGACCTGAAGTGATGCATTTTGGAAGAAAAAATGAGGAGAGGCAGTATAAACTAAATGGTAAAATTTTAAATGGAGTGCAGGAACAGAGAGACCTGGGGGTTCACATATACAAATCTTTGACGGTGGCAGGACAAGTGGATAAAGCGGTTAAAAAAGCATACGGGATTCTTGGCTTTATAAATAGAGTACAAAAGCAAGGAAGGTATGGTAAACCTTTATAAGTCACTGGTTATACCTCAGCTAGAGTACTGTGTCCAATTCTGTGCACCACACTTTAGAAACTGTTTCCACTGGCAGAAGAGTTGTTAACCAGAGGACACCGATTTAAAATCCAGGAGAGAAATGAGAAGAAATTTTTCTATGCAGCCAGTTGTTATGATCTGGAATGCACTACCTGAAAAGGTGAAGGAAGCAGATTCTATAGTAACTTTCAAAAGGGAATTGGATATATACTTGAAAAGGAGAAATTTGCAGGGCTATGGGGAAAGAGCAGAGGAGTGGGACTAATTGGATAGCTCTTTCAAAGAGTCAGCACAGACACAATGGGCTGAATGGCCTCCTTCTGTGCTGTATGATTCCATGAACTGTCCTTTACATTTTCTCTTCCCATTGGGAAACATCAAGCCTTTGTTTAATAACTCTACATACTGGTCTGGGCTCTTCCCTCTCTCGCAGCTTTAACAATATAAAACTTGTGAACCTAGATTTTCCTCCCTGGTGTCACCTGATTTTGGGAGGTAGTGGAATGGGCAGGGAAGGGTGGGAAATCACCTGGCTGACTGTCAGTTGCCAACACTCCAGAATTATCCTCTGGAATTGATCTATTTTCATTATTCCTGGCCATCTTTTTGCCAGTCTTAGATTGAATTATTTGCTGAGGCTGAATGCATCCACTCATATTTGGGCAGGTATATTCAAATGAAATGTTAGTGAAGGAAATAACATCATCCAACATATTTCCTTTAACGCCTTGGCAATGCTGGGAGACAAGAATGCCATTGAGTCTTTGATGTTTAGTGTCGCTAAGGAGGTTTGGCGGGGGAGTTAAATTTTAAATGGCCTTTAGGGCAAGTGCAATGGATTGTAGGTTGATTGACTGCATTTGGCTAGTGCAAAATTTAAAAACATTTATCTGCACTTCTTCAGAGGCGGCTGGCTACTCTCCGCTGATCTATGTGGCTCCCTGGTGTCACCACAAATCCTACCATAAAGCCGCCAAAAACACGCAAGTGGGACTGATCCTGGAAACTGCATCAAATGTTCGGAGGCACAGTCGTGTGCAAATGCCACGCTGTCGCATTTCCTTTGATATTCGCGCTGAAGAAAAAAAATTTAAACCATGCTGTCAAGATCGTTGCATTTCAATCCTTTCTCCTTCAGTTAGGAAAGCTGGTTTTCTTAAATTAATTTTTTAAAAGATTTTTAAAGATACTAAACATAAGAGAATTTTTAAAAAATATTTTCCTAGTTTTATTCTTTCTTCAGCTTTCCCCCAAAAGAAAATCAGGAGCCTGATATTATATTGTATGAACATGGAGCAGTCAGATTTTTTATTTTCTTTAAGGAATAATAAAGTGCACGACCGCAACTTAATTGAAGGCCACTAATGTGGCTTCCCAGTTTGGCGTTCCCACGCTGCGCAGCGGGTGCATTGCGCATCCGAATTACGTACTGGGAGGTGGATTATTTAAAGGGCCATTGCAAGCATGACTTTTGCGGGTGAAAGACTGAATTTAAAGAGATAGAGCAGCACAGGACCAAGCCAGTACCCTGGTTCAGTGACTCCACTCTTGAGTTGCTACTGGCCGAGGTGAGGCGGAGGTGGGACATGCTGTACCCGGGGGATAGGAGGAAGCGCCCCGCCTCTGCCACGAAGAACGCCTGGCTCGAGGTGGCAGACGAGGTGACCAGTGGCAGCAACATCTCCCACATTTGGGTGCAATGCAGGAAGCGCTTCAGTGACCTAACCAGGTCAGGAAAAGTGAGTACAGTTACTGATTCACCTGCATTCTATGGTGCATATCACCCCCCACCTCCCTCACACTCTGCCCTGCCAAGCCTATTCCATCACATCACTCCTCACACCCACTTTAGGCTCATTGTCAACTTACCTTCACTTTCTGTGCACTTCCTCACCTCCCAATTTGTGCACCCACCACTCCCACTCACCCCAGTCCTGATGCAATGTGATCAATGTGCCTGTTAGTCACCCTCTGATGCATCTCTTCCGTTGTCAGCCTTGCACAAAGCAATTCATCCATCGCGTGACCCTGTCACTCTCACTCACTCACACATCTGTATTTTCTCCCCTTGTAAGAGAAGGGAGTGCAAAATGCAAGGGAGAGAGGGGGGACACCATAAATAGTGGCCCTCACAGAGGCAAAGGAGGTGGCCTTGGAAATCAGCCAAAGGGTGGGGTGCCTGGCCGTCGGGGATGCCGAGACTGGCACCCCGCAAACGTCTGGTGACAGAACTTTAACATCTCTCACACACAACATGAACTGATGTTATCAATGATTGACCTGTTGCACACCTCAGTATGCTCATCGCAACATTACTTCTGCGATGATTCTTAATATTGCTGTATGTTCTCTTCCAGGGCCTTCAAGGAGTGAAGACATAGATGAGGGTGATTTCTCAGAGGAGCTCCCTGCCTTAGTGAGCCATGCATCAGCACAGATACTCACAACTTGGCGGGTCCCAATAGAGAGATAGTTTGGTTGTCACCTGGTGAGTCACCACACACAAATGAGCTTGAGCAGACACTGGTGGCAGGGGCTGCTGTGGAGAGTCCGCGTTGGTGGGCGCACTCCTCTCCAAGCTCTGCTCAGCTGGGCACAAATGCTGAATTCCGGGGGCCATTGTTGAAAATGATTGAGGTACAGCAGCGCCTTTGCGATGTACTAGAACATGTGCCAAGCTCAGTCTCCACATTAGCGCAGAGGATGGAGGGGTGCACCTCCAGCATTAGTGGACTGGTGGCGGAGGTACGTGTGCGAGTGTCGGCGATGGAGGGGATGGCATCCTCCATGGCGCTTCATGCACGGCTCACAAATGAGTCCATTCAGGCCCCGGCAACGACCATGCAGACTCAGGGTGAACAACATTCTGCCGCCTTAAACAGGCAGACAGAAACATTAGAAGTGGCCTTACAAGGAATCACACATGTCCTCCAAGCTGTTGTCCAGCAGAGTGGTAGGACTGATGTGGCCCTGGCCCAGGAGAGGGATGATGGCGAAAGACGGCATGGAAGTGGGAACTGCACTCAAAGCGATCCCACGTCTCACCCGTTGCTCCCCCTCAACCGATACCCGCAATGCTACCTCCACTCCAGATGGCCGAGTCTACCCCTGCATGGGTGCAGTTGGAGCAGTCTTTGGCGGGCCCTCACGGGCTGCACAAACCAGAGGGCATAGGCCGAAAGCATCTAAGCAGTCAGGGCATGAATCTGAACAACCTCTGCTGCAGCTACGGGGGAGGCACCACATAGAGGAAGTCTAAGGTTTTGTAATCACGAAGGGTACGCACAAGGGTGTCTGACAGAATGTCATGTTTTTCATTTATATTTGGTTTTTGTTACAGGCACATTAAATGTTATAATTCTCACCATCTGTGCCACGTCTTCTTTTTTAATTCATTCATGGGATGTGGGCATCGCTGGCGAGGTCGGCATTTATTGCCCATCCCTAATTGCCCTTGAGAAGGTGGTGGTGAGCCGCCTTCTTGAACTGCTGCAGTCCGTGTGGTGAAGGTTCTCCCACAGTGCTGTTAGGTAGGGAGTTCCAGGATTTTGACCCAGTGACCATGAAGGAACGGCGATATATTTCCAAGTCGGGATGGTGTGTGACTTGGAGGGGAACATGCAGGTGGTGGTGTTCCAATGCGCCTGCTGCCCTTGTCCTTCTAGGTCATAAAGGTTGCTGGTTTGGGAGGTGCTGTCGAAGAAACCTTGATGAGTTGCTGCAGTGCAGCTTGTAAATAGTACACACTGCAGCCACAGTATGCCGATGGTGGAGGTAGTGAATGTTTAAGGTGGTGGATGGGGTGTCAATCAAGCGGGCTGCTTTGTCCTGGATGGTGTCGAGCTTCTTGAGTGTTGTTGGAGCTGCACTCATCCAGGCAAGTGGATTGTATTCCATCACACTCCTGACTTGTGCGTTATAGATGTTGGGAAGGCTTTGGGGAGTCAGGAGGTGAGTCCCTCACCGCAGAATACCCAGCCTCTGACCTGCTCTTGTAGCCACAGTATTTATGTGGCTGGTCCAGTTAAGTTTGTGGTCATTCTTGAATCCCTTTTGTGAAAACATCCTTTCATGCACTTCATCATGAACAGCGAGCCTTGATGCCACCCATTGGGTGCGTTTACATTGAATGTATGTGTAGTTGTAGGAATGTTTTGTGCAAGGGCGGGGTGGGTTTGCTGGTGTTGGTGGTGGTCGTTCCAGGTGGTCTGAGTACTTGACTATCTTCACTTTGCAGATCTCCTTATGAGAATCTATCAAATATGAGTGATTCCCTGGCATCACGAGCAGCCAGGTGAGACGCTGCTCTGCCGATGGGTTGCCCATCGTCTTTCTCCTCCTCCTCCTTATCCTCCTCAATGTTGATGGCAGATGCGGATGCTTCATGAGCGCATGGGACCTCAGCCACCAGTAACCCTCTCTGTTGAGCGATGTTGTGCAGGACGCAACACACGACTATTATTCTACACACTCTCGCTGGTCCGTACTGAAGGGCTCCCCCAGATTGATCCAGGCACCTGAAGCGCATGTTGAACAGTCCTATGGCTTGTTCAATGACTGACTTGGTCATGATGTGACTGTCATTGAACCGCTGCTGTGCCTCGCTGGCGGGGTTTCTCAGAGATGCCATGAGCCACGTCTGCAGGGGGTATCCCTTGTCTCCAAGGAGCCAGCTATTAAGTCTGTTTTGTGCGTGGAAGAGGGCCGGGATATTGGATTCACACAGAATGAAGGAATCATGGCAATTGTCGGGAAATTTGGCACACCCCTGCAGAAACTTCTCCCGTGGCCGAAAACCAGCTGCAGATTGATGGAGTGCTATCCCTTTCAGTTGATGAACAGTCCTGGCTCATGTGGAGGTTCTCGGATTGTTACATGTGTGCAATCAATTGCGCCCTGTACCTGTGGGAAGCCTGCCAGACAGTGGAAATGCACTGCCCTCTCAGTCTGGCTGATGTCGTCAATGGGGAAGTGCAGACGACTGAGAGATCCTGGCGATGTCACTGGTGGCACCCTGGAAGGATCCGGAGGCGAACAAATTGAGCGTAGTGGTGACTTTAACTGCGACAGGCAATGCGTTGACACCAGGCCCAGTCGGGAGCAACTCTGTATGAAGGAGCGTGCAGATGTCTGCAACCACCTGGTGACTCAACCTGAGCCTTCGTACTCACTGCTCCTCAGAGAGGTCCAGGAAGTTCAGCCTCTGCCTGTACACCCTCTCACGCGGGTAGTGCCTCCTGTGACCTCAGCCCCTCCGTTGTTGTCCTCTCTGCTCTTCCGCAGTTCCTTGTGGGGCACCTCTATCTTGTGGAGCTGCAAGTCCCAAAATTGTACGTCCTCCTCTGGTGTTCTACTAAATAAATCCATTGCGTCCCCCATCCTGATGGTGTCAGTTTGAGGGGGTCCAAAATGTAGGTAAATATGTGTGAACACAAGAATTCTGAGTGTGAACAAAGAAATCTCAGTATAAACACAAAGAACTCCCAGCCACAGGTTTGTCTGAGAGAACTGATTGACCTGCTGCAAAAACTCACCTTTTATCCCCATGTGTCAATCACTTGATTAAATGTCCAAATGGCTGCCGGCTGCAACTCGCCTCCATTTCCATGGTGTCTTTCAGAGGCCATGGGAGACACGTTGCAGCAGAGTTAAAATAATTTTCCTGCCTCAATATACTAAAAATTAAACCCCTTAACAAATTTAAGTCTTTTAGTTGTCACTTTAAATATCGGCCCACCAACTTTAATTGCTGGCAGGGCTTTCGGCTCCCTGAAGTCCGTGTGCACCCAGATGGGTCAAATGCGAAAGTCGGCGGCTTGGAGCCAGGATTTGTTCCTGCTCCTAAAGTCATCTATTTTCACTCCCACCCTCCCACCCCACCCTCAACCCACCCGAACTTGGGGCTAAAATCATGCCCAAAATATCCGAACTAAATAAACCATTATTTCTTATAATTAGTTAAAAAAATATACATTTTCCTAATTGTAGATAGGGGAATTAAACTGTAGTGTCTGTGGACACTATAATCCCGGTTTTAACTGGGGGCAACAGGTCAGCGTGGGGCCAGCGGGGAGAGCGTCAGGCTTGACCCAGCTCGCCGATGTGAGGTCGGGGCTATTGTAACTCCTGGGCCTCATTTAAACACATTAGGTCCAACTCCCGCCCGAGCACGGCGTCAATGACGTGGCGCAGGTGGGCAGGAGTAGGCGAGCACAGCAGGAGGCTGCCACCAGAAACTCGCAACTTTGCTCCCTGGCAATGGTGGGAGGGGGGTTTCAAGAAGTGATCGTGGAAGGAGGGAAGCTGGGGCAGGGGAGGTCCTAGTTTCCTTGTGGGGCCCACTCCTGCTCCTGGCCCGTAAGGAAACAAAAGAATAAATTACATTTACCTTCTCTGCCCTCTACTGGGCCTGCTGCTCCTTGGTTACCATTAACACAGGCCTTTTTTCTGAATGTGTTCTGTATAATTTGCCAAGTCTGCAAGTTGTACCAAGATATTTCTTCAAAGTATCGTGTACTTACTTGCTTTAATAAATAATCTAAATCTTATTGTCTTAAGAACCATTATAACCATTAAACTGCAGTTGATTTTACTTGGCTTCATGTCAGATGTTCCTGACCTTCATAAAGATCATTTCTCAGCAGTTCTTTGAGCCCTCAATACAACAAATCAATATCATTAGGAGTGATAGTGGTTGCAGAAAGCGAACAGGCAGTAATAATTTAATTAAAGCAAATCATTGGTACAATCATTGAGACAAATGTCTATATATTTTCCACTGATTACTCTTATAAAATGTAGCAGCTTGGCTTGGCTTGACTTGGTTTTGGATTCAGTAGATTTTAACCAAATCTGTTGGGGCTGAGCTAAAATAAATTCACTTACCAAATTTGTACTATACCTATATCTTTGCTGAACCTGAAAAATGGACTCATCCAAAACAATATAGTTGAAGTAGTCATAAAATATATTTTCTCGGTTTAACTTAAAAAATTAGAGTGCTTTAGCATCTCCTAGCTTTCGATATACCAATTGTATTTGTCTAAACTATTGAAGAATTTCTAATTTTTTTTCTCTACAAGCATGACTGGTATTTTCATTGCTTACTGGATAGATATTTGATATGTGTGAAATAATACAATCACCAGAGGCACATGATGTTCCAAAATTAATTTGAAGATGTGATTAAGTTTCTAACCAGGATCTGTGCCTACAGAATAAATATAACTCACCAGTGACAATGGATTACAGGTGTTCTTTCACTCATACAACAGACTACAATAACTTGCACATGTGTACAGCATTAGTGATTTATGGGTGTTTCAAATTTGTGAACAAAATGCTCTAACTCAATGTCATCAGTGAAATCCTCTGTTTATTACAATATAGTATTTGTTTCTTAACACAGAATTTTTTTACAGAAAAGATAATGATCACCACTGTTATATTCACTGATGTTGGAGTTGTACAAAGCAAAAGAATGATACAAATAATATTAAGGGCAATCGAAAGAAGCTAATTGTAATTTAATTGGCCTTTTATTTAAATCATAAGAAATGTTGGATAATGGTCTATGTGCAATACAATATTTCTCAGTCATTAAATAAAAGCAGATTGCAGTGCCAGTTGTATAATGTCCTCTGGATTTACAACAAAGCTGATACTTTATATGCCCTGTATAAAGATTTGAAAGTCTCATAAATATAGCTTAAGAATCATGGGATCAATTTTGGAAGAAAACTATCTAGTTTGCCTTTGGACAATAATAGAGCCTGAATAGATAGGTATGAATGTTACACTTCCCATGGTCATAATCCTTTATCTCTTTTACTTTAATGTTCTAATTGTGTACTCACCTACAGACAACCAACCTGTTCAGGGGTATTTGCCCAAAAATGCTGCTGGAGGGAACCTGAACATCAGTAATGAAGTTATTCCTTTTGCTGCTTTACCCAGCTTTTCACTCTCAATTGCTTTTTACTCCTTTATTTTTTGTGATTAGTAAATTAAGTGTACCTATGTGAACAGGAAAAGGCTACTCAGACGTTAAAGCCAGTTCCTCCTACAGACCATGTGCAATCAGCCCCATCATGGACTCTACATCACCCATTTAGAATCTCGAAGAAAGCTTCTACATAAATACTCCCCAATACCCAAAGATAATCAAGCAAAACTCCAAAATGTTTATTCCCACATCTCCACTATTTCACCCTGAATGATAGCGTAGAAGCAGATTTTAGATGAGAACTGTGAATTCATAGTGACAAATTTTATACATATCTCTTAGCAATCAAATAGATGTCAGGTAAATTGAATGGTTTCAATAAATGACTATAAAATGTAATGCCCAGAGGAATAATAATTAACTGGGAAATATTCACAGTAATGAAAAGAAGATTCCAATAATCAAATGAAAAATTAACAGCTGTTGGAGTTTAGATCATCTTTAAGAACACCATGAAGAATTAGAGAACATGTTGGAAGTTCCACTGAATACACTTTATACAGTGAATGAATGTAACTGAATAGCATAAAGCAATTAAGTAATTGGCTAGTTCTAACATTAGATTTACGACTGTATAACATCATATCCAATTTGCTATCTGATTTAAATGGCAGATGGTGAATTCCATTATAATTTAGCATCCAAAATTTTGTATTGTTCTATGAAGCCCTTATTATGTGGCCTCACCAATCCAATGTTCTATGAGTTCCCTGACTTGATATTCTGTGAGGTCCTGTGCCATTTTGCAACATGGGGCTGATGTTCTGTAAATTATGTAATTTTCTACCATACCCAATGGCAGTAGCAGAAAATGAACCTGTTAAAGAAATCTGCATAATATTAAAAATACTGGATGGGTGACAGAGCTTTCACATTTTATAATGTCATCCAAACTCCTTGATTGGATTATTGTCTTGTAATACCCACCAACCTATGCAGTGCCTTCTTTTTATAAGTTTTTCTGATATTGACATTTACATTTTTTATTATTTATTCACGACTTTTTAGTTAAAACTTTTGGTTTTAGAAATGGGATCCATTTCTTATTTAGGGCGTCACTGTCAGATTCAGGGACTGCCTCTGACAACACATTTTAACAGCCATTTTGTGCTTGTGTTAAGATGCTGGAGATTATGTGCAGGATGGGTTTGGCCTGGAAAAGGTTGTGCTGGCTGGAAAAGTCAGGCTTTGTGAGACACAGAGTGAGATGATTGGATGAAGACAGATCAAGTATGCCTGGAAGTGTCCGGGACACCATTAGTCTGTCAGGTGTTTTTAAAAAAAAATCTCCTACTACAAATACATTTTTGGAGTTAAAAGTAGCACATTAAAATATGCAAAAAATGGCTGTTTTATAATGTTGAGATTATGGAGAAAATATGAATTTAACTACATACCAGTGCACTTTAAACCCTAAATATGCATCAATTCTCCTTCATGCATATTTTCTGCTCTATCTATATAGATATATACATATGAAGTATTAATTCTTAGGGTTAAAGGAGATTTTGGAGGGGTTTGTTTTTCTATGAATGGTTTTGCAGCACTTCGATCACTATATCCAGTGTTTTCAGCCATCTATACCAACAACTATGAAAATATCCTTAGGAAAAACAGAAAAACAAGAATGACAAGTGCTTGGAAAGTGTTGTAATGTTAGCCCCCTCTTGAGCATCCTTTCATCTGGAAATGTGGAAAATGAAGTTCTAAAGCGAGCCGCCCGCTTGTCACTAGTAGTCAGTGTGCTCTGTGCATGTGTAGTGTGGGCTGACACAGTAAAGGTTGCTGCAAGTCTTCGGGCTGCAATCTTTGTGGAGGGATCGGTGCTACGATAAGGTTTTTTTTTGTGCTAGGCTGGTACAGCGCAGTGTTTCTCTGGGTTACGCTGATAAGGTTGGCGCGAGGCTGCTGCCCGACTCGGACTACTTTGTGGCACGGGGAGGAGAGGAGAGGAGAGCGGGGCGGAGCGCGGTTCTGTCCTCGAGAGAGAGAGGGAGAGGGCGAGGGCTCCGAACAAGCTGCACCAGCACCAGCGCCATGGACATTTTCGACATAGACATGCTAAATGACTGGGATTTGGAGACGTTTTGGTGAGTCTCTGGAGTTATTGTTATTTGTTTTTTTAAGTACATGTAAAGCTATCCATGGAAGTCTGGAAATTCTATCTGACTAAACGGTAAAAAAAATCAGTACCTTTTAAAGGTTAAAATATATGTGTGCGTACCGTCACTTGTTTTTAATTAGAGTGTAATTTTAGGAAACTGGCAACGATTATTATATGAAGCAGTTGAATTAAATGTCCAGTAGTTGATGGGCTGATGTCAAAGAATTTTGATTTGCACTTAATAATTGTCGATAATTATGCTGCTACGATATATTTGTAGAATGAAGCCAGAAGGTAAGATATAACAAATAAAATGTATTTTTAAAAAGACTGGATATAGTGATCAAAGTACGGTAAAGCCATTCATATAATACAGAAAAACAAACCCCCTCCCAAAACAGAAAAGCATATAAATAAATTATAACTATGAAGTGAATATGTCAAAATATTGGAGCAAATAAATGAAAATAAAATATGACCCAACTAATTATTTAACTAAATAAAAGAAAAATTTATCAAATGTAAAATTATTTAAACCATGACTGCAAGCAAGCAGTTACGATTTGGAATATAAGGTCTAAATGTGAACCTAAAGTTTCACTGCCTTGCAGTTGCTAGAAAATATTTTTCAAAGCCTACCTGTGATTAAAAAAATGTCAGTGTGACAAATACACAGTTTATATACTTATGTGGCTTACCTCACCTCTGCTGTAGCTTGACCTGGGTTTCAGTTAATCACAGACTTAGGTCCTGATTTCAATGTTGGGCCAGTTTTGGATGGGTAGGTGGGCATCAGTGTGATTTAGAAACTCACCTGCTGCTCCAGAAATGAGGCCCGAAGTATTTTAACTCCCATTTAAACTCCAGGCGGAAAATCGCATGGTCCGGAAGCCAACTGCCATGACCAGGTAAGTAGCGGTATTGGCTGCCTGGGCCAGCCCGCGGGGGTCTCCTGATCGGGATGGGGGGAGGGGCGAGCCCGCGGCAGGGGTTCCTGCTTCTCCTGGTCCCACAAGGAAAGTAAAACAAAAGCAAATAAACTTACCTTTTTTGGACTCTTCTGACCCCAATCCTCTTCCCTGCTCAGTTGGCCTGGCAGGAAACTCACGATTCAGGCCGCCGAGTTAAAATTGCAGTTGAGTCCTGATGATGTCATCAGGTCCCCGACATGCATATGTATAAAAGGACTCCGCTGGCTTTGGGTGGGTGTTCTTGCTGCCTGCTCAGTTGAGCAGGTTAAAATTGGGAACTGTCAGCTCCTGGCATCTCCAGGGCGAGTAAGTAACCCTGGTGATTTTAACTGCCCATCCTGCTGGTTTCCACCAGATGGCTAGGGTTAAAATCACCCCCTTAGAACTTAGAGATAAAAAGCAGGAATCAAGAATGTTAATGTGCATTTCCAAAATACCAGCGCAAAAAAGGACCATTCTAAAAATTTTATTTTCTTGCAAAATTTTTCAAACAGTTTTCTCTCCTCAACCTTCTCCCCTGAGGGCATTGACTGCTTCCTGGGGCACGGGTCCATAGGCACTAGTACCAAGCAGTAAGTGGCCTTATTCATCCATAAGTCTTAACAATGATTGCCAGCAAGCTATTTGATCACATAGCAGCATAGGAAGAGAAGTAGGCCATTCAGACCCTCAACTCTGTTCCATCATTCAATTAGATCATGACTGATCTGTACCTCAACTCCACTTACCCGCCTTTGTACCAGATTCCTTGATACCCTTATCTAATAAAGATCTATTGATCTCAGTCCTTAAAATTTAAATTGATCCAGTATCCACAGGCTTTTGGGGAAGAGAGTTCCAGATTTCCATTACCCTTTTTGTTGAAAAATGCTTGCTGATTTCATTCCCAAATGGCCTAGCTCTAATTTTAAGATTATGCCCTCCTGTGCTGCATTCCCCCACCAGAGGAAATAGTTTTTCTGTAGCTACCCTATAGAATCCCTTCATCATTTTAAACACTTCGATTAGATCACCCCTCAATTTCCTAAACTCAAGGGAATAGAAACCAAGATTATGCAACTTGTCTTCATAAATTAATCCTTTAAGTTCCGGTATAATTCTGGTGAATCTGCAGTGTACCCCCTCTAATGCCAATATATGCTTCATGAATTTCGGTGCCCAAAACTGAACATAGTACTCCAGATGGGTTCTGACCAAGGCTTTGTACAACTGAAACATAACTTTCTCAATTTTGTATTCCAACCACCTTGAGATAAAAGCCAACATGCCATTGGCCTTTTTGATTACTTTTTGTACCTGTGCACTAACTTTTAGTGATTTGTGTACATGGACATCTAAATCCCTTTGCTCCTCCACAGCTCCTAGTCTCACCATTAAGAAAATATTCCAATTTTTCTTTCTCAGGTTCAAAGTGGATGTCCTCACACTTCCCCATATTGAACTCCATCTGCCATAATTTTGCCAACTGGCTTAATCTATCTATGTCCCTTTGTAACTTCCTGCTTCAGCCAAACAACTTACTGTGCTTCCTAAATTAGTGTCATCTGCAAACCTGGATATAAAACAATCTGACCTGGAACCCCCCTCCCGCCCCGTGCACTAAAGTTACCCCACGCACAAATGGAGAGGTCCGAGGAGCCCTGGATATTGGGCCCCGGACCTCATTACCATAAGGCCAGAATCGCGGGAGGAGCCCTTCTTGAAGAAGGTACGAAGATCGGGTTGCTGCTAGTGCTGCAGTGGCCCTCAGGTAAGTGTAGCAGGGATTGGTGGTCCCGGTGGGTGGGGTGGTGGGTAGATGTCGGGCCTCGGGGGGTGGGGGGGGAGGAGCGATCGGTAGCCGGGGAGAGGGAGATTGGGGCCCGGTGAGCCTGGAAGTTGGGGCCATGGGGAGGAAGTCCAGAGGTTGGGGAGCCTGGAAATCTGGACTGGAGGGGGAGGGAGAATGGAGGAGAGGGATCTTGGAAGTCGGGGCGGGGGAGGGAGATTGTAGGTCGGGTTCAGGACCTGGAAGTCAGGGCCGATGGGAGAGATGTCGGACATCAGGGCTGAGGGGGAGGGACATGGAGGTCGGGGCCGGCAGTGGCAGCGTTCGGAATGGTGATTACTTGGTAAGTAACTTACCTTTTTTTATTCAGGCAGTCTTTTGGGTTGGTTTCCCTGAGTGCAGCCAGCCCTGGCGCTGGCTCCCTCAGGGCAAACCAGTATTGCAGCAGGGACCTGAAGCAAGCATTAGGCCCCTTATTTTCATATGCAAATGGCCTAATGCCTGCTTCAGGTGTGGGTAAAGGACACCTCTTGTTTGTCCTTATCCAATATAGCGGGTGGCGCACTTCCGGTCGGCTTTGGAGCGTTAGGAGGCTGCATAGCACCTGAAAAATGGGATCTCTGCGACCCAATTTCTAGGCCTCTATTCCTTCATCCAAGTCATTTATATATATGGTGAAAAGCTGAGACCCCAGTACAGATCCATGGGGAACATCATTTGTCACATCCCAATCATAGATGTTCCCTTTATCATTACTCTCTGTCTCCTACCTCCCAACCAGTTGCCAACCCATGTCACCAGGTTATCTCTAATTCCATGCACTCTCATTTTTGCTAACAATCTAAGGTACTAACCTTATCAAATCCCTTCTGGAAGTCCATATGCACAGCACAATCCTATCCACCACGTTAGTGACTTCCTCAAAACATTTAGTTGGATTTGTCAGACATGACATACCCTTCACGAATCCATGCTGATTCTCTTTGATCAGCTGATACTTGCCCAAGTGCTCAGTCACTCTGTCTCTGACAGGGAGCACCACAACTGAGTACAATGCTGTCTTCATCCAATGCTCGTATACATGTAAGTATACATGCACGTATGGATAATGATCAGCAGTGGAAACCCTGGCTAATGTCCCTCACCTTACCTAAGAATACTGAGCACCCCTAGTGCTTTCCCAGCTGAAATCAGGTAACTCAGTAAAATTGGGAATTGAACCTAGGATTTCCCTAGTCTCTATTGCTCAAACAATCACTAGGTTAAACTTGCTGAGCCATGATGGGAGTGTGAAGACATTTTTTAGCTTCTACTCATGCATCAGAATATTTTAAAAAATTTGTAAATGTGCAACTTTACATTGTAACTCACTGGTATCAGGAACTGATATAAAAACTTGTCATTTCAGTTGTATACGGAGTTCACCGTTGTGGCATTAATTTGTTGTAATGGTACATACTGATACTGTTAATACACCATTTATATTGCTTTCACTGGAAGCAGTGTGACAGTGTAACTTGATTTTCATTGTACCAAGTTTGATTCATTTATATCACATGGTGGTATCAGCAATATTGGAACATACAGAAATGCAAGTTCATTCTTTTTATTTAAACTGTATTTATATAAGATCGTGCAAAAGTTGCAAACACAGCTTTAAAGAACTGCACATGTATGATATTGTGTATGAGCAGTTACTACAAAGTTGTGATTGCGAGTTTATGATTTTGGCTGCTGGTCTTTCCAATATCAGGGAAGGTCTATAAAGGCCAACAATGTAAAATGTGCATTGACGGCCTGTATGGGGGGCTGAGAGCTCAGTCTGCCTGAGCCCAAACAAAATATCAGACCAATGGCAAATGGATTCAGTGACAGCCATTTACCTTTGCTATTTGCATCTCTTTGACCCCAAAGGCAAGGCAGGAACCCATCTCATGAGGTGACGTTATATGCCTTTGGAAGCATATATGAAACCTCATTTGAGCACAGGACTATCTCTGTAGTCATGGCAGCAATATAAATAGGGTAGGAGACCAAAATGCTGCATTTTCTGAAAAATACCTCATAATAAATTCTGTGTTATTTCCCAATAAAGAAGTGTGAATTTATTGTTCAGTAAACTTGCAGTAATTATACTCTTTGGACATTATCAGGCATCAACTAGGTGGAGTGGACATTTTGAGGTAAAATAGAACCAAAACTTGAATAAAACTGCTCCCTCAGCATGAGTGATAAAAAGTGACAGATCCATTAAAGTGGTTACTCTTGTGATTTATGATGTCACCAGACATCGTCAGATATCATTCTCAAGGAGATTAGTGCCTTGCGATCACTCATGAGAATTCATTATCTTTATGACCTTGAAATTATGCTCTGTGAGTATTACTATATGTGCATTTAACACATTCATATGTAATTCCTTTTCCTGCCACTTTAACAGAAGCTTTAACCTATTTATCTTAAATGTTAAAATAACTGATAAAGGAATTGCATATGAATGCATTAAATGTTTGAATGCTAATATTCACAGTGTAATTTCAAGACAAATGTATTTTTAATAGTCTAATATCAAATGAGATCTTGTGATTTTATGTTTCCTATGTCAGCCATTTATTATTTTAAAATAAATGACGAAAGAACCAAAGGTGACATGAGGAACATCTTTTTTACGCAGCGAGCAGTTATGATCTGGATTGCACTGTCGGGGTGGGGGGTGGTGGAAGCAGATTCAATCGTGGTTTTCAAAAGGGAACTGGATAAGTACTTGTAACCTTTCTGTGATTCTATGATTCTAAATGATCTGCTCATGTGTTTACTTATTCTACTTGTCTAATATCAGGAATTACATCCGAATCCTGTAAGTACACGAAAAGCAACATTTCCAAAATACCTGAAATAGCAACCTTTGTAAATAAAATATTCCCAAGTAGCAAGTTTTATTTAAAAACTCATTATTAGATAGCAGTAATGAATTATGGGTTATATGATTTTGAATGTAGTCCACTGATATTTTGGTATTTTGATTTTTAAAAATCTTTTCTCACCTCTTGGAAGCGATGACTCATTTTGGAATACGTTTTTACAAGCAATACCAAACCTTGAGTAACTTGCCCAAATCACAATTCTTCATGTGTGAAGCTGGTCAGTGAGTGTTGGTACTCTCTTGGGACATCATAGCCACACTTGTTCCACAGATGCAAACTTTCCGGCAGAGGTCACTGGATAGTAATTAAGAATTTGAACTGGTTGGGAGTAATTTTAACTTCTATCGCCAGGCGTAAAATGGATGATAGCGAAGTGGCAGCCCATTTTACACCTTGCCCGATTTTCTGTCCATGAAACAGGCTGCTGATTTGCTATTACCTGTTATTTGCCCGGTGATAAAAGTTATAATTACCCCATTGATTTGAAAAATGATACAGAAGTAAATCAAGAAAGTCCATGAGCAGGTAAAATCAGCAACCTTGACGTTAGCAGGTGAAAATTTCTGTTAAAAGTTGGTGAAATAGAAACGTTTGGAGGGGTTCCCATAAAGCAGGAAACATTTTGCAAAGCCCTGGGATTTCGCAACCAGTGGATGTTGTAAGATTGGATGCACAGATTGGGGGGTAAATTTTAACCCTCAAGAACAGATGGGTGGGCAGCGAAAATGCTAAGTTTTCAGGGCAGGACTGCATCCCAGTTCCAACACGCCTACTTCTGGGTTTAACCCAGGCAGATCTGTATGCCTGTGGAGAGCAGACACCAGGAAGTCCCGCCCCCACTTAAAGCTGGCGGGCCAATACTTAAAAGGGCATTGAAATACCTGAGGTACTTAACATTTTGTGTATGGTACAATTTAAACAAATTTAACTTTACTTGTTTGGGTTTCCCATCGCCTCCGAATCACGTCAGGTGAAAGCAGGCGGGAAGGGCCAGATCCATGACGTGAGTGCCATTATTGCACTGCTTGTGGGCCCAGAGGAGCAGAAGTGCTTCATCCAGGCCCAACAAGCTCACCTGGCCGACAGGACCCCAGCGATCGGCCGACCCTCCCCCCCCCCCCCCCCCCGATACTGGACCCTCCCTCTCCCCAATCCATGATGCTTGCTGACCCCAGGGTGTCAGCTGTGTCTCAGTTGGTAGCACACTTGCCTCTGAGTCAGAAGGTAGAGGGTTCAAGTCTCACTCACAGGCTTGAGCACAAATATCTAGGCTGACACTTCAGTGCATTACTGAGGGAGTGCTGCACTGTCGGAGGTGATGTCTTTTGGACGAGATGTTAAGCCGAGGCCCCGTCTGCCCTCTCAGGTGGACATAAAAGATCCCATGGTACTATTTTGAAGAAGAGCAGGGGAGTTCTCCCCACTGTTCTGGCCAATATTTATCCCTCAACCAACAACTCTTTAAAAAAAAAACCAGATTACCTGGTCATTTATCTCATCGCTGTTTGTGGGTCCTTGCTGTGCACAAATTGGCTGCCACGTTACCCTACATTACACACATTACAACAGTGACTACACTTCAAAAATGACTTAATTGGCTGCAAAGTGCTTTGAGACGTCCTGAGGTCGTGAAAGACGCTTTATAAATGCTTTTCTTTTTATAGCCTAGTGCGTTGAATTTGCTGAGCACCAGATTTTACAGGGAGTGATTTGGGGCAGTTCAAATAGGCTGCACAATTTGCATGCATATTTAAATATACAAATTAGGCATTTCGGGTCCCATACTGAATTTCATAAGTTTGGGTGAGGTGCCGCCAGTAGTGTTAGCTTTACCTATAAAAACTGGGCACATCAGTGCTGCAACAGGTGAGGTCTGCTTAGTTATCCATCTTAAAGTTGGTTTGCTGTCATTTTTACTGAATTTACAAGGTTGTACATTAATTATTGTGCATACATTGTTTGTGCTCCTTGGTGCTAGCCTTCAGCACAATACTATTTTTTTCTCTACTGCACTTCTGCTTAAAGCGCCAAATAGCTTCTGCCCAAGTACCACCTAGGAAAGTTGGGAGGATGGCTCTGTCAACTCACATTCTCCTGCATAATCTGGATGAGGAGAACCATTTCATAATGAGATACCACTTGCAGATCCATAGACATATATATAATTTATATCAAAGAACTTGTGTATATCATGGACATCCTCTATATATCGCACTTACTTCCTATAACATCTCATCACACTTAATAATACCCCTATTATAAAACAGCATATCCTCTGATGTACTGTGAGCATTGCCACAGGACACCTGCTCTAAAACTTGTTGCTGCCTGAAAGGATTGAGACGCAAAGAAATTCAAGGCATTGGTGACCTTGATTGGTACAGACTATGGTGTTCTCCTAGTGGAAGTGAATTTGGGTCTTAACAACACCAGTTGACAGCTCCAAATCCACCCTAAATCATGTAGTGATTCAGAGGGAAATCCAGGCCCACAGGTCAAAGCCAATTGCAGAAATTGGGGCTAGAGGCTGATGGATAACTGGATCCAGATGGGAAAGGTGGAAAGGTGCAGGAGAGGAGAGGAGAGGGGGAATGAGAAGTGCAAAAGAGGAGGGGTAAGATAAAGAGAGTAGAGGAGGGAAGAAAGGAAAAAGGAGGAGAGGAGGAGAGGAGAGGGGAGGGAAGGAGAGAGGAGTTATAGAAAATTTTCTGTATCTCAAACTTTTCTGGGGTATTCTATTTATACTGTGCACTTTGACATTTTATTAAATTTCATTATTTATTTTACATTTGCTTTTTATACTTTGCCTCTATTCAGAGGAAGACCAGGTAGCATCTGATATTTTCCAGTGATGAAGTCACAGATTGACATTTCTTCCAGGAGTTCAGAGGTGATCATGAAACACATAACCTGTAGAACCTGCCTGGTTTATCATGACATGTGCTATGTGGAAACAAGTGGGGAGCCATGTGTTAGACTCTGTTAAACCATGTGAAGAGGCTTTTATATATTATTATTGCTATAAACCAAGGGACTACTTACTGATTAGAATTCTATCTCTGAAATTTTTTTTTTCGAGCTCTCATGTATCCGGATGGTTGATTGGTGATCAGGGCTATATGCTGCAGTTATTGCTGATATCTCCAGTAAGCCTTCCACAAACAGAGGGGCACAACAAATACAGTGAGGCTCAAGCCACTACAAGAAGTGTGATAGAGCAGACTATAGGAATTATTTAGTTCCAATTTAGGTGCCCGGATAATTCTGGTGGAGCCCTGTGATATAGCCCAGCAAGAGTCTCAAGAATCATTGTAACTTGCTGCATTCTTCATAATATTGCAATGAAAAAAGGCTTGCTACTTCCAGAAGCTGAAGGGGATGATGATGAAGAGGGAGGGAATAGAAAGACTGATAACAGTACTTTCAATAAATAAAGGTTGACTCACCAAAAAAAGTCACTTCACACCTCTATATTTGAGACACTTGTTCCTTGATATTTGCTTTTCCTACATCTTCCACCTCCTAGTTTTGTGTCATTAGAAAATTTAGTAGCTTTGTTTCTGTCCCCATTTCCAAATTATTTCTGTACAGCACTTATCCCCTGAGGCAGCTGCTAAATACTTTCTTCCATTCTGATGTAGTTACATGTACCACTGTTCTTTGCTTCCTCTGATTGAATAGATTTCTGACTCACCCCTGAAGCTTCCTCCCATTGAGTCCTATCGTCCCATTCAGTTCTTCCCCCAATTCAGTCCCTTCCTCCCGTTCAGTGCCTTAGATATCAACTTGGTCCAGTTGGTAAGAGTCTCACTGCTGAGTCAGAAGTTTGTGGGTTTAAGCCCCACTATGGATTTAAACAGATAATCTAGGGTCGCCCTGAGGTAGTGCTGCATTGTTAGAGGTGCTGTCTTTCAGATGAGAAGATAAACAAAGGCCCTGTCTGCCAGCTCAGGTGGACATGAAAGATTCCATGGCACTATTTGAAGAAGAGCAGTTCTAATGGCGTCGTGGCCAACATTTTCTCTCAACCAACACCACTAAAAAAACAGATTATCTAATCATTCATCCTGTGCCAAAAAAATTGCTAAAATCTAAGTATGTGACATGCACTGAATTCAAATTTTCTTTCTATGAATATCATCACATCTCCAAAAATGTTATTTTGCTCACTTTCAAATTATCTTGTAAGATAGTTCATCCAATAATGTGTTAGCTTTAGATTTTTTTATGATCTCATCTAAATAAACTTATTTGTCTTGTTTACAGATTATTTGTGTTATAGATTTGTCAGTAATACTTCGATAAAGTTCTTTCCTGATACTTACGTTTTTAGATTTTCAACTCAAGAAGTGAGGATAACCATAACGATGTACTAGCCCATAATATACTGGGGAAATCTGGAGACTAATCAATAGATGCAGTTTTCTTTTTGTTTATGGTTAAAGGGCTCCCTATTGCATAATTTCCTTGGCCTCTGTCAGAACACAGTAATGCGCTGAATATCCTTGAAGTGATAGTAATGGGGTTTCATACTGAATTAAGTAGTTCTCCTTAGAGAGACAATTCAAAATGAATTTACCATGCACTCCTTATGACTGAGAGGGAAAGCAGATGGCCTACTTTTGATCCATCATCTATGCCATTCTGATAACACATGTCCCTTCAATTTTCCTTCCTGTGAGAAGGCTCAAATTGGAGACCAGGTGCTTCCACACAGTGATGCAACTGAAATCAAAACTCAGTGGAATGGAACTTTAAACTTGTTTTCCTTCACCCAGTGGTGTTGTTCTTTGGAATTTTAGCCTACTGTGTCATTGCCCTATTTTCTAAGACAATTTTGTTTAGCATTTCTACATTTAAGTAAGTATTTATTTGCCATGAGAGTATACACTTTTCAAGCCATTTTCTCCTTTTTTTGCAACTGAGTGTGAGTGGCCTGTTTACATATGAACATACGAATTAAGAGCAGGAGTAGGCCATTCGGCCCCTCGAGTCTGCTCTGCCATTTGATAAGATCATGGCTGATCTGATTGTGACCTCAACCCTACGTTCCCGTCTATCTACTGTAACCTTTGACTCCCTTGTTATTCAGGAATCTATCTATCTCCGCCTTAAAAATATTCAATGACCCTGCCTCCATCGCTCTCTGGGGAAGGGAGTTCCACAGACTCACGACCCTCTGAGAGAAAAAAATTCTCCTCATCTCCATCTTAAATGGGAGACCCCTTATTTTTAAACTGTGGCCCTTAGTTCAAGTCTCTCCCACAAGGGGAAACATTCTCTCAGCATCTACCCCTTCTAGTCCCCTCAGGATCTTATGTGTTTCAATAAGATCACCTCTCATTCTTCTAAACTCCAGTGTATACAGGCCCAACGAGTCCACCCTTTCCTCATAAGATAACTCCCTCATCCCAGGAATCAGTCGAGTCGCTTCTTAGCCTCCACTTGTCCTTGAGCCAGTCATGAGAATGTGAGGGAGAGTAACCTAATGATAAATCCCTCTGATTTCATTTAGTTCTGTAAGGAAGCACTTGGCCTATTCAGGGCAACTCCCTGTAGCAAAGTTGCTAAGATCGACAACTCAGTGATCTGGTTTCCCCCTCTCTGTGACATTGTATGTCAGAGCCCCAGAATCCGACATAACCATCCCCCTCCAGAGTGGTTGTGATTTGTAGTTTTCTTCCTTTTAACCAAAATTTGTCCCTAAAGACAATGCCAACAGCAGTGTGAAACCTTGTCATGTAATGCAGTTTGCACTATTCAAAAGTAATTGCATTAGTATTATAACACTTCTCCAAAGATGATAGCCATTATATAGTAAAGTAAGAAAATTGGGGCAATTGTAGACATCAGTCTGTATAATTGAAATAAGATAATACTTTATTTACCTTGCCTGGAAGATTTTAGCACAGTGAGGATTTTAATATAACTATGGTTTACATAATTGGAGCAGGTTGGAGGAATACGATTGAAGATCACTGATAATTGGAGTAGAAGCAAAATTTATAATGAAAATGTTTGCTTATAATGATTTAGTAACATAGAAATGAATAAGAAATTCCATAAATGGATCAAATGCTTTTTAATGAATAAAGCAATTTTTTTATTCAACTGTAATTTTCACGATGTGAAACATTCACATTTACTTACAATGGAGTCACTGTACTAATGTGCATAGTGTAATTAGTAATTGCCACAAAAATAAAAGATGTGTACAATTTTCTTCATTTGTTGCTTGTACAATAATTGTTTCTCTGGTTCTTTATTAAATAAAGGTGTCAGCCTTGGCTCAGTGGCAGCACTCTTGTCTCTGAATCATGAAGGTTGTAGGTTCAGTCCCACTCCAGAGACTTGAATACATACATAATCCAGACTGACACTTCAGTGCAGTATTGTGGGAGTGCTGGACTGTCAGAGGTGCCAGCTAAAAAGCAGGCCATTTACACTCAGGTGGACATAAAAGATCCCATGACATTATTTGAACAAGAGCAGGAGAGTTCACCATGGTATCCTGGCTGATATTTATCCCTCACCCAACATCACTAAAACATTTGATCTGGTCATTATCTCATTGCTATTTGTGGGACCTTGCTGGGCACAAATTGGCTGCTATGTTTCCTATATTACAACAGTGTCTACACTCCAAAAGTACTTCATTGGTTGTAAAGCGCTTTGGGATGTCCTGAGGTCATGAAAGATGCTATATAAATGTAAGTTTAAAAAAAAAATACAGTGTAGATTATGACACTATTTACACACAAATGTCAAACTAATAAGAGGTAAAGGAATACTGCACTGGGGGCAATTATTATGTATGATTACTCTTGTAATCTATCTATATCTTAAAAATAATGTTACATCTGCAAGCATTTCTTGTTTGCACAATGTGACTTCCTGTTCTCACATTTTTGTCACAATTTTTGGTAACTTTTTACAATTAGAAATTCCTGTATCCACATTTATAATGTATTTTGTCTATGTAAACTTGTCAATGATTGCATAATCTGGATACCAGATTCTGAAGCTCAATTCTTTTTTCACTGCCATTTTTTCAGTAACTGAAATTTCTATTGTCCACAATTAAGTTTTAAACAAAATTTTAAAAATCTGATTACACAAAACTGAGAGATGGAAGGTGTACGAAAAGGGTTGCAAATAATAAGGAAGAAGTGTCTCAAATTTTATCTGGATAAAATGGGGACTGGGTTGTCAAATGGCAGATGTCATTTAATGTGGATAAATGCAAGATGATGAGACTTGGAAAGATAAATAAGCAGTGGGAATATAAGATGAACTCTTCCCATGAACGGGGTCTGAGCTATTAGCTGCTAGCGCATAGAAACTATCGATGCACAATATGACAGCAAACAAAAAGCAGACTATATTTTGGGGTGCATAGCAAGACAGATAGAACATTAGTCCCAGGGGTAACAAACTTGTTTAGGGCATTGCTTGGAGCATGTTCTATGTGCATTTCTGGTCACTATGCAATAGTGGGGACATCCTGACTTAGGCAAGGTCACATAAAAAGGCAATTGAAGTGATACTGGGGTTTTTGCATCTGAGCTACAAGGAGCTCATGATTAACATAATTACATTTATCCATTGAATTGACTTTTGTGTCTTTTAATGCCATCACTAAAGTTTTTAGTTGATCCTCTCCATCTCTCCCAAAACATGATATTTTTACCCAGAGCTGTGACTCTGCGAGCTGAATTTAGATTGTGCAATTTGAGAATGTGCAATATATCTAATTTCCCAGGATGAATCAATATATTTCACTCAGTGTACTGGTGGAAAATTTTCATTAGTTTCTAGAAATTTTTGCTCAATAGTTTTAAAAAAAAAAATTGAAAGAAAAACTTGAGAACAACATTCTTAGGGAGAAAAATTGGATAGGGGCCGTTTTTGGACGTAGGTAGCGTGATGTGCTATTACCCCGCGCCCAATGACCCCTGCGCAGGCAGGATGCAAGTTTCGGCCGGCCCGAGGACTCACCTGCAATCAGCGTTCCATTCTGGGCCTTGCAAGTGGAATCAATGCAATTTGCACTTTCCACCACTAGGGGGAGCTCAATCTCTTAAATGTTTCTTAGAAATCTCTTAAAGGTAGCTGGTACCTGTTATTTGCTGAAAATAACAGTCTACTGTCTGCACGGAGTCTGAACGGAGATCAGACATCACACACGTAAAACACAGATGCAGGTCCCATCCCTATGTTTATACACTGATGAGTTATTTTAGAACTTTGATAAAGGTTGCGCACTACTAAATCCACGTCCTCCAATCTGCACGCCAGACCTCAACAACCCGCCGATCTGAGTTGGTACCAGACCTGCAAGAATGCGTGCACCAAGGTTCTCTGCTGATGCACTAGAGGCCTTGGTGCAAGAGGTGGACAGAAGGAGGGATATTCTATATCCCCAGAGGGGTGGTGGGGGCAAGAGGCCCTCCAGACATATATCCAAAAGGCAGTGGGAGGCAGCGAGGGACAAAGTCAATGCCAGGCGCACAGCACCATGAACATGGATGCAGTGCAGGAAGAAGTTCAATGCTTTGACATGAGTGGCCAAGGTGAGTGAGGTCAACTGTCAAATGGTGTCTCCTACCAACTGCACCACGCACTACACCCCCCATCACCCACATACCAACAAACTCTTTCCATCAGTACTCAATTCTTCCAACCAGATGCTTCCTCTCACCCTTACACATTACCACTGTTTCAAGCCGCCCACCCACAACTCACAGGCCACACACGCTAGCGATTCAACCATGACAGGTGCACCACCTCGACACACATCCCGCTTTCTTGCAGGAGAAGGTGGCGCATATCAGGAGGTAGCAAGTGGCAGTGGCATTTAGCTCCTCGAGCCTGTTCCACCATTCAATAAGATCATGGTGGACCTGTGACCTAACTCCATATACCTGTTTCAGCCCCATATCCCTTAATCCCCTTGGTTCACAGAAATCTATCAATCTCAGATTTAACATTCACAAGTGAGCTAGCATCAACTGCTGTCTGCAGAAGAGCGTTCCAAACGTCTCCCACCCTTTGTGTGTAGAAGCATTTCCTAACTTCACTCCTGCACATCCTGGCTCTAAATGTTAGGCTATGTCCCCGCGTCTAGTATTGAAGTCTAGGAGGCTTCCAAAAACAGTTACAAATGTCTCGGCAGCCAGAAGCAATAATCCAGCCACTAACCTGTAAATCCTGCATGGTCCCTTTAAATAGTGCTGGTGGGGGGTCCTCCAAGCACTCTAAGAGATGTTCAGATGGTCGAGGTTAAGACTGTGCGTTGAGCTGAGTGTTAAGTCCCAAAATGGTGTCTATCACTTTAGATCAGCGTTGCACATTGATTAAAGCCATTTTTTCCCTACTTTACATGATTCCAACGTTCATTATATGAGCTTGCGCAAACTCCTATACCAAGATGGCGTCTGGCATACGTCACGCTGGAAACGTGCGTGCACATCCAAGATGCCATCTTGGATGTCAGCGAGGCCGTGTAGCGCCGAAACAACGGGCACTACACAGCTCAATGTAGCACCCTCAATCTTTATTCAGGTAAAATTTATATATTTTTTTAAGACAGAGGCTGCACTTTTAAACAGCAGCTATGTTTTTGCTTCAATCAGAGAGGATGTATGTGTTTGTGGTGTGGGTGAGTGGGTGCGTGCATCTGTGAAAAAAAGAGACTATTGATTACACATCTGTTGTAGCTTTTGTTTTGTAGTCTATAAACTTCATGAAGTGAATAAAACTCAGAATCATGGGGTTTAATTTCCAGAGGTTCTCCTGCTCTTCTGCTGTAACTTTGGTGGAAGAGCTGCAGAAACCCTGGAAAAATGCGTAAATGGTGCTTACATTATTTTTTCAGGGTTTCTGTGGTCTGTCTGCTGAAGTTATGGCAGATGATTGGGAGAACCCGTTAAGAAATTCACCCCAGTGTCCTTCCACATTTTAATGAGGAATGAATTAATTATAATAAATGTCCTCATTGTAATGAAAAATAAAATTCATTGCAATGAATTAAAAATGTTGTTGAAATGTGAAGCCAGCAGCCTCTGATTATCACCTGTGTTATATTGATTCTATTTGCTAACAGGTAGCAGATAGAGGTCCTGAAATTTTTGCAGGGGTTCTACCAGTCTCCCGTTCTCACTCTGATGAAAGACCAGAGGAACTCCCCAGTGAAATGGTGTAAATCGCCATTTGCAATAGGAGAATAAGGTCTAATTACCCACTGTGTTTTGATGACAGTAATTAAAATGTTTGCATTACAACTGTGGGAGAGATTCAGAAACAGAGGGATAGAGAGTGAGACAGACACCGAGATATATGTCGAGGAACCAATCAGAAAAGAAAAAATTGAATGTTTATAGCTGCAGTGCCGGTCACTGGCAGCAGGGTGTGATTACAGAATGACAAGCTTACCTAGACAGTATCCATTATAACTGGACACAGGAATTTATAATGGAAATATAAAAATAAAGACAGAATTTATGACTTTAAAGTGGGGACAGAATCATGTCTGCATACTCTGATATAACTATCCTGTCTGTGCCCGCTTCATCTGAAGACTGCACTTGGTCTTGACATCCCACTTGCGATGTTTAGTAAATGGATAAACAGAACTTGTTTTAATCAGGAAACTGGATTATATTTTTCCTGCTTTACGTGATTAAGGAGCAACCATAAAACAATCTTGAGAAAGTGGTTGGGAAATGACCTTAGCTGTTGAGATAAAGGTGTATAAGTACAAAGGATTGATAATCTGTGGCACCTCTTGAGCACTCCCACCGTAACTCTGCTGGGAGTATGCTGGAAAGGACGCAAATTAGACCATGACCCAGTTAGAGTGGGTCCTCGCCTTAAGTCAGTTTCTTGAGGCCTTCATTGGCGTGGAGATGCCACTTGCCCCAAATAAGGCGAAGACTCGCTACACAGGGAATTTCTGCAGGCCAGCCCACAAAAGATGGAAGTGGGACCAGGCCAGGATTGTGGCCTGGACCCTGAAGAAAAGGGTATTTATTTCCAAAAATTATTTCAATGCAGCCAATCTGGGGGCACATTAAAGTTCCTTCTGGGGGGGAAATCACAGCATCGCCTTGGAACCGGCAGCCTTTGTCGCATTTGTGACCCACAGGACAAAGCGGGTGCCCTTGATGTGCCACTAGTGGTGTGGACATCTGCCGGTGTTAGAAAAATTAACGGACCTCTCCTTGATCCCGTGATTTTTGGCAGGGTCAGTGGTAAAGGTCCCAGGCAGGCGCCAGGATGCGTCCTCCTCCCATGGATTTATGACCCCCAAGTATCTACTGTTTTCACTTCATTTATGTGAGACTTTTGCTATATAGGCAAAAAAAATGGAGAGCAGTAGTGAAATCATTTAGTCCTTTGACAGCATTTTAAGCAGTCATGTTTCAGCCCAAGGGTATAATAAAACATGATATTGCTAATTCATGACTAGCATTAAGTACTTTCATGGCAGATTATTGTGTGAATCAATCTTTCAATGCTACAGGATAACCAGTGAATTAATAGAAGTATTAAAAATGTGAAGAACAAATTAAATGCAATTTGAAAGAAAGTCCATTGTTTTATGATTATTAAGTAGATTAACAAGAAATTCAATTGTGATTCTGTAAACTCTAGTTCACCAGCTGAATTTTTATTCAGTTCATTTGTTTACGACAATAAATACGTGTGATTAGTTTGTATCAGCACTGTATATATCTAGGTTCTAATCCCACAGTTGTTTGTCATATTAGTTCTCATTTTAGTTGCTAGATGGAGAATCACTTGATAGTATAGTATATCATTACCTTCCACTATGAGAAAGCAATTGGCAATGGTTATGGAAAAATCCACAATATAGATTGCTTAGATATTGCTGGTTATGGAGGTTTGCATGGAGGGAAAAGGGGAACAGTTTACATCCCATTACTGCCCCATTTGCACTCAAAAAGGGTTGGTAGTGGCCCAAAATAAAGTGGCCACTAATCCCATCCATTTACCGCAGCTTTTACATGCAGTCTGATTTTTGGGCAGAGATGAATTCTGGCAGCCAGAGCTCCCATCTGAAACACCTTATAAGTAGGGATCAAGTAACATAATTTAGAACCCAATGCCATTTTCCATCCTCATTTGCTGACTACCACTAACACTGAACGGTACAAGATGGGAGGATGCCATTTGGAGCGATATTTAAAGGGATCATCAGTGCTCTCGGATAAAGCTGTTTAGAGCTTTTGGAGATATTACTTGCAGCAGGTTATGGGTTTTTTCACATGAAAAGATTTGAAAGTGCTTGTAGTAGCCGCTGTAGATTCTGAACTTGTGTTGCCTGCTGCTCCAGTGTTGCTTCTCTCTGTACAACACAAAAAATGGACCTCTCTTTTAAACTGCTGCTGCAGGCCCGTGAGAAGCGGTTATCCCACCTGATTTCTTGTCTCCAAATTGGCAAGCTGTATATGGGGAGTGTGTTTCGTGCTGGCAATTCACCTACTGCATGTTAATTAGGAGTGAGCTGAAAAATCTCATCGCTCTCCCACCGACTCCTCTGGGTGGCATCGCACTCGCCCTGCCAACCGCCCGCCCCTGAAAATTGCCCCCAAGGAGCTTGGTGAGGAAAAAATGGGGGTATTTTGAGGAGAATTTTAAAACCAGGAAAACATTGAAAAAAAGTAAAATGGATCAATAATTAAATTGTCTATTAACTGCTTAATAATTGATTTTAATCAAGGCTGATCAATTGTTAAAAATGGTAAACCTCATATATCTAGAATGAAGTTCACTATCTGACATTTTTCATGACTGTACTTAATGTGAAAGACTTTAGCAAATTTTGCATGTAGTATCAACTCTAGTTTATTTTATATATTCTGTATAAGAATATATGGGGGGGGGGAGGTTTCTCCCCTTTGCCACTGTAAGTTCGGTGGAAGAGCCACATAAACCCTGCAAAAATGGCATTAATGCCATTTGTCATTTTTCCAAGGTTTCTGTGGTTTTATCACTGAAGTTATGGCGCAGGAGCGGGAGAACCCCCATGGAAATTTACCCCCATTGTCTATTTCTATAACTGATTGATTTTTCCAAATGGTTAATTCAGTGTCATTAATTGTTAGGTGTTGAAGAGCTGCAGAGTATACTTTACATATTGATTCATTTTACAAAGCTTATTGCAGTCTTGAAACATTAATTTAGATCATTTCCAGTAGAGCAATTATTCACAGCTTTCAGGATGCAGTATTGATGGTATCATTCAGCAGTCCCATAAAATCTGGTTGACATGATCACTGCAGTTTTTTTTTCATTGCCATTTTGTTTCTTAACACAAATATAGGCTCAAATAGAGAAGCACCATTTGTCAATTTTTCTTTGTCACATTTATGGATATAGAACATTGTAAATGATGGCCAATAAACAACAGACTTACATACTGTTTATGACAGCAAGGGTTCCATTTGTTGTACGATAGATGATTTGCATTCTCGTGGAATTTATAGTAAGCGCATAAATAAGTAACATGCAGTGAAGTATGCACATAATAATTAATTTATCAATATATAAGTTACCAATTTACCAAGTGGCTCTTGCCTCATAATACTGTTGTCATTGGTTGACGACCTGGACAAGGATGTTTCGTACAATACATGAAATGATTTTTTGTTGAGCTCTTGGCTGGCTGTTTTAGAGGAATATTGGTACAAAATTTGAGTGAGACTAAACTATGTGAGCTAATAATGCAATCTTCTGTGTGCATGGCGCTGTTGTGCACTGGGCGCCGGTTGTCCATATTATGGGACACTATGTCTAAGGTCTATAGAGAACTTGATGCACACAATAATGTAACTCATAAATAATTTAAATGCTTGGAGCCTATGAATTGGTGTGCTTCAAGCTTATTAAGGCCCCAATTTTAATGGAAGTGAGGAGAGGTTCCAAAAAGCAACTGGAATGCCTAAATAGTGCTTCAACGGGTAAGTGTCCATATGAGCAACTGCGAATGAGGCATCTTCCCCTTCAGTTTCATCTTCTTACTCTTAAAAGTACATTGTTATTTTGGGTCTATTTGTTTGCAAGTCGTTGTTTGTTTCTCAGCTATATTGCCTTTATTGGACAAAGGAAGGTAGTGAAACTTCTTGGAGCCTTCCTGATAGCTTCTTAAAGCTGTACTGCATCTGTGCCTGTTTAGCCAGCAAACAGTTTTACAGTGCTAATTTACAAAGAGCTGTGGGTATTCCTATACGCACACTTCTCTATTTGCAGGTTCTGGAGGAGGAAGAGGGGTATCAGAGGGGCCATGCCAAACAGGTGCTTTTGCATCTTAGACAATCCTTTATGACCTGCCATTATTTTGCTACCCTTGTGTACAGGGCCAAGCCAGTGAATCAGAACATATCTGAAGACTATTGTATGCAGATATTAAGATTCCTAAAAGAGGCCATAACAGAAATATACACCCTCCTGCAGCCAGACTCAGGAACCATTTTCAGCATAGCTGTCAGTGGTTGTGTAGGTTACATCTGCCCAACTGAAATGAACTTTTATGTGGCAAGCTCCTTCCAAGCAACTACAGGAGATCACGGCCCCGATACTAGCGGGGAGGCAGGGTGGCAGTAGTGGGGGCGATTGGGCACGTGGCAAATCCGCATGAACCAAACTTACCGTTTCCGACGCGATCGCACGTTGATTGATAGTGGTTAACGTCCTCCCCGGGTTTCGCGCCCGGCAGCTAGCCTGATTGGCAGGCTGGCTGCCATCAGGAGCTGCAACACAAGGGGTGGGGGGGGGGTTGCGGGAAAGAGAGAGAGCCAGACGTTATCCAGCGCTGGACTGGAAGACCAGGGTGGGGGGAGAATGGAAGATCCGGTGCTGGACTGGAAGACCGGGGTGGGGGGGGAGAGAGGGGTAGATCGGGGGGGGGGGGGGGGGAGAGGGGAAGATCGGGGGAAGATCGGGGGGACATCGGGGGAAGATCAGGAGGGTGAGATCGGGGGGGACATCGGGGAGACATCAGGAGGGTGAAGAGGGGGACATCGGAGTGGGAGTCATCGGATATCGGAGCAGGTTTCAAAGGTAGGTGCACTTAGTGCACCAGGCGTGAATCAGAAGTGGTGGGCAAACTGCCCAGGTAAGTTAAGTATCTCAATGCCTTAAGTATCTCAATGAGGTACATTTGGCTCTTTAACTGTCATCCAGCTGGCTTTAATTGCCGGCGGGACTTCTGGTTTTGGGTCGCCTGCGCACACACAGGTGGGTCCCTGGGAAACCCGGAAGCTGGTGGGTTGGAGCTGGCTTCCGAACCCGAACGGGATTTGTGTGATTTTCAGAGGCCCCTGGCCCCAACGCACCCGCATTTGCCTCCTAAAATCACCCCCCACATCTCTTCAACTTCTGTGCGCACTTGCATCATGCAGAGGCCTTGTACCATGCAGGTCATTAGCAGTTGGTGACACCACTGCATAATTCAAAGACAAGACCTGATGAAAGGTACAATGTATCACATGTTATTTTTTTATTTGCTCTTGGGATGTGGGCAACATTGGCATGGCTGCATTCATTGCCCCTCCCTCGTTGCCCAGAGAAGATGGTGGTGGGCCTTGTTTTTGAACTGCTGCAGTCTTTATGCTGATGGTGGTCCCACAGTGGTGTTAGGTAGGAAATTGCAGGATATTGACCCAGCAACCGTGAAGGAACAGCGATACATGTCCAAGTCAGGCTGGTATGTGACTTGGAGGGTTCCACAGGGGTAATGGTTGAACAGGTCTTGGTGCAAGTTAAGATACGGCAGCAGAGTTTTGGATGAGCTTAAGTTTATGGACGGTGGCAGGTGAGAGGCCGGCCAGGAGAACATTGGAATAATAGAGTCTGGAGGGAACAAAATAATGGATGAGGGTTTCAGCAGCGTATGAACTGAGGCAGGAGTGGAGATGGCTGATATTAAGGAGGTGGAAGTAGGTGGTCTTGGTGATGGAGAGGATATGGAGTCATAACTATAGTTATGAGGAGAGACTTGGGATGTGTGGGGAGTCAAGACCAAGTATAGTCCACAGGTGAAGTAGCACCTAAGCAGCAGTTGTGAGATTTTTAATAAGATATAGATAGATTTATAATCCAAACTATACCAATACATTCAGTCCTCATTTTAAAGTCTTATATTCTGTCACTTTTATATAATTTTTTGCTTTACATATTTATGTAGTTAAGTAGAAAAGCTTGTGGCAAGTTGGGAAGCAGAGAGATAGATTTGTATGAAGCAAATCAGTTTCTCTGCAGTACTGGCTTAGGAGCTGGAAGATGCAAGACAGTAATACTACACCTCCACCACTGGTGAGAGAGTGGAATTATGGTGGGCCAAGTTTACATGAGAAATTTCCATTATAAATATGGACGCAGGAATTTATAATGGGAAATGTTGACGCAAAGGTGTGACAAAAGGCATGTCAACAAGAAGGAGGATTCGTAGACAGGAAGTCCATGCAGACACAAGATTTTTAATAAGATAGTAGATACAAATATCTTTAATAGCTATGACTTTCCTTCATGTGCTTACATTTTCTGTTCTGTTACTTTGCAGTAATATTGGGCCTTTCTGTGCTTCCTTGGGTCTTGCACCTTCCTCCCCGTCCCCCACTCCCCCATCCCCCTGATCTCTTGCTAGGTCCTCCAAGTTGTTGGCACTGTATCCACGCTTTCAGTGACATGTTGTTACACTTGTTTCCTCCTTTCCATAACAGGGAGCAGTCTTCTCTCAATAAAAATGTGATGTGGAGATGCCGGTGATGGACTGGGGTTGACAATTGTAAACAATTTTACAACACCAAGTTATAGTCCAGCAATTTTATTTTAAATTCACAAGCTTTCGGAGGCTACCTCCTTCCTCAGGTGAACGATGTGGAAATGAAATCCTCGAAATGAAATCGCATTTATAATTCACAGAACAATGCTTGGTGATTACAGACAGTTTTTTCAACTGCCCGTTGCCAAGGCAATCAGTGTGCAGACAGACAGGTGTTACCTGCAAGGTCTCCGAATATACAAATCACCAAAAAAAACAACAAACAAAAAAAAAACAGAGATAGAGAGGTAGAAACATAGAAAAGACAGCAACTGACCCGTTATATTAAAAACAGATAACATTTGTTCGCTGGTGGGGTAACGTGTAGCGTGACATGAACCCAAGATCCCGGTTGAGGCCGTCCTCATGGGTGCGGAACTTGGCTATCAATTTCTGCTCGACGATTTTGCGTTGTCGTGTGTCTCGAAGGCCGCCTTGGAGTACGCTTACCCGAAGGTCGGTGGATGAATGTCCATGACTGCTGAAGTGTTCCCCGACTGGGAGGGAACCCTCCTGTTTGGCGATTGTTGCGCGGTGTCCGTTCATCCGTTGTCGCAGCGTCTGCATGGTCTCGCCAATGTACCATGCTCTGGGGCATCCTTTCCTGCAACGTATGAGGTAGACAACGTTGGCCGAGTCACAGGAGTATGAACCATGCACCTGGTGGGTGGTGTCCTCTCGTGTGATGGTGGTATCTGTGTCGATGATCTGGCATGTCTTGCAGAGGTTACCGTGGCAGGGTTGTGTGGTGTCGTGGACGCTGTTCTCTTGAAAGCTAGGTAATTTGCTGCGAACGATGGTCTGTTTGAGGTTGGGTGGCTGTTTAAAGGCGAGTAGTGGAGGTGTGGGGATGGCCATAGCGAGGTGTTCGTCGTCATTGATGACATGTTGAAGGCTGCGGAGAACATGGCGTAGTTTCTCCGCTCCGGGGAAGTACTGGACGACAAAGGGTACTCTGTTGGTTGCGTCCCGTGTCAGTCTCCTGAGGAGGTCTATGCGATTTTTTGCTGTGGCCCGTCGGAACTGTCGATCGATGAGTCGAGCGTCATATCCCGTTCTAACTAGGGCATCTTTCAGCGTCTGTAGGTGTCCATCGCGTTCCTCCTTGTCTGAGCAGACCCTGTGTATTCGCAGGGCCTGTCCATAGGGGATGGCCTCTTTGACGTGGTTAGGGTGGAAGCTGGAAAAGTGGAGCATCGTGAGGTTGTCCATGGGCTTGCGGTAGAGTGAGGTGCTGAGGTGCCCGTCTTTGATGGAGATTCGTGTGTCCAAGAAAGAAACTGATTCTGAGGAGTAGTCCATGGTGAGCTTGATGGTGGGATGGAACTTGTTGATGTTATCGTGTAGTCTCTTTAGTGATTCCTTGCCGTGGGTCCATAGAAAGAAAATGTCGTCGATGTATCTGGTGTGTAGTGTTGGTTGGAGGTCTTGTGCAGTGAAGAAGTCCTGCTCGAACTTGTGCATGAAAATGTTGGCGTATTGGGGTGCGAATTTGGTCCCCATGGCTGTTCCGTGTGTTTGGGTAAAGAACTGGTTATCGAAGGTGAAGACATTGTGATCCAGGATGAAGCGGATGAGTTGTAGGATGGCGTCTGGAGATTGGCTGTTGTTGGTGTTGAGTATTGATGCTGTCGCAGCGATGCCGTCATCGTGGGGGATACTGGTGTATAGTGCTGAGACGTCCATCGTGGTGAGAAGTGTTCCTGGTTCAACTGGTCCGTGGGTACTGAGTTTTTGTAGGAAGTCTGTAGTGTCGCGACAGAAGCTGGGGGTTCCCTGTACGATGGGTTTCAGGATGCCCTCGATGTATCCAGAGAGGTTCTCACACAGGGTTCCGTTGCCTGATACGATAGGACGTCCGGGTGTGTTGGCTTTGTGTATCTTTGGGAGGCAGTAGAAGTCTCCCACGCGGGGAGTACGTGGGATGAGAGTGCGTAGGATGCTTTGAAGGTCTGGATCGAAAGTCTTGATCAGTTTGTTGAGCTGGTGGGTGTGTTCTTTGGTCGGATCTGCGGGTAACACTACAGATGGTTACCTGCAGATCCGACCAAAGAACACACCCACCAGCTCAACAAACTGATCAAGACCTTCGATCCAGACCTTCAAAGCATCCTACGCACTCTCATCCCACGTACTCCCCGCGTGGGAGACTTCTACTGCCTCCCAAAGATACACAAAGCCAACACACCCGGACGTCCTATCGTATCAGGCAACGGAACCCTGTGTGAGAACCTCTCTGGATACATCGAGGGCATCCTGAAACCCATCGTACAGGGAACCCCCAGCTTCTGTCGCGACACTACAGACTTCCTACAAAAACTCAGTACCCACGGACCAGTTGAACCAGGAACACTTCTCACCACGATGGACGTCTCAGCACTATACACCAGTATCCCCCACGATGACGGCATCGCTGCGACAGCATCAATACTCAACACCAACAACAGCCAATCTCCGGACGCCATCCTACAACTCATCCGCTTCATCCTGGATCACAATGTCTTCACCTTCGATAACCAGTTCTTTACCCAAACACACGGAACAGCCATGGGGACCAAATTCGCACCCCAATACGCCAACATTTTCATGCACAAGTTCGAGCAGGACTTCTTCACTGCACAAGACCTCCAACCAACACTATACACCAGATACATCGACGACATTTTCTTTCTATGGACCCACGGCAAGGAATCACTAAAGAGACTACACGATAACATCAACAAGTTCCATCCCACCATCAAGCTCACCATGGACTACTCCTCAGAATCAGTTTCTTTCTTGGACACACGAATCTCCATCAAAGACGGGCACCTCAGCACCTCACTCTACCGCAAGCCCACGGACAACCTCACGATGCTCCACTTTTCCAGCTTCCACCCTAACCACATCAAAGAGGCCATCCCCTATGGACAGGCCCTGCGAATACACAGGGTCTGCTCAGACGAGGAGGAACGCGATGGACACCTACAGACGCTGAAAGACGCCCTAGTAAGAACGGGATATGACGCTCGACTCATCGATCGACAGTTCCGACGGGCCACAGCAAAAAATCGCATAGACCTCCTCAGGAGACTAACACGGGACGCAACCAACAGAGTACCCTTTGTCGTCCAGTACTTCCCCGGAGCGGAGAAACTACGCCATGTTCTCCGCAGCCTTCAACATGTCATCAATGACGACGAACACCTCGCTATGGCCATCCCCACACCTCCACTACTCGCCTTTAAACAGCCACCCAACCTCAAACAGACCATCGTTCGCAGCAAATTACCTAGCTTTCAAGAGAACAGCGTCCACGACACCACACAACCCTGCCACGGTAACCTCTGCAAGACATGCCAGATCATCGACACAGATACCACCATCACACGAGAGGACACCACCCACCAGGTGCATGGTTCATACTCCTGTGACTCGGCCAACGTTGTCTACCTCATACGTTGCAGGAAAGGATGCCCCAGAGCATGGTACATTGGCGAGACCATGCAGACGCTGCGACAACGGATGAACGGACACCGCGCAACAATCGCCAAACAGGAGGGTTCCCTCCCAGTCGGGGAACACTTCAGCAGTCATGGACATTCATCCACCGACCTTCGGGTAAGCGTACTCCAAGGCGGCCTTCGAGACACACGACAACGCAAAATCGTCGAGCAGAAATTGATAGCCAAGTTCCGCACCCATGAGGACGGCCTCAACCGGGATCTTGGGTTCATGTCACGCTACACGTTACCCCACCAGCGAACAAATGTTATCTGTTTTTAATATAACGGGTCAGTTGCTGTCTTTTCTATGTTTCTACCTCTCTATCTCTGTTTTTTTTTGTTTGTTGTTTTTTTTGGTGATTTGTATATTCGGAGACCTTGCAGGTAACACCTGTCTGTCTGCACACTGATTGCCTTGGCAACGGGCAGTTGAAAAAACTGTCTGTAATCACCAAGCATTGTTCTGTGAATTATAAATGCGATTTCATTTCGAGGATTTCATTTCCACATCGTTCACCTGAGGAAGGAGGTAGCCTCCGAAAGCTTGTGAATTTAAAATAAAATTGCTGGACTATAACTTGGTGTTGTAAAATTGTTTACAAATTAAAATGTGCTCATGTTTCTCTGCAACACACCTTACTAGGGTGTCCAGAACCTGATTTTTAAAAACAATTTTTTTGAGAAACTTTTTCTCCAAAATTGTGCATTTCATAGCTGAATTAACAAACTTTTTTAATATTTACATTGATGAAATGGCTTATTAGCTACTTGAGAAATGTTTATGGATTATTATGGATGAGTCATGATTGGCTTGTTTTTTGTTACCACTAATGAAATAATACTCTCAGGAACTGAGCATTCCTCTGATTGTATAGTTATCAATTTTGTAAATTATAATGCTGTTAGGGAGGAAAATATGGATCTCTGTTATTTCATACAAGAGGAATCAAACCAATATTTCAAATTTCTGAGATAAGAAGCAAAAATGTATTAAATGATCTGGACTACCTCTGTTTTGTATACATGTGGAGAGTCATGACAATGTTTAAGCACATTTTTTGCAGTATTGCACACATGTATATTAATTGGTTAGTGTCTACCATGATAATACATTATAGTTACAGTGCAAAATGTTTCTAAATGTAATATTAAAGTCAGACATTAGCTTAATGCTGAGTTCTACTGTACATTAACTTTGTGAAAGTTAGAAAGAACAATGTCTAATTGATTTAGATATTTTGCTATGGTAGAAAAAGCAGGAGAATTTACTAAGGCACAGAACAAATAGCATTAAACATTTCAATCTGGTTAGTAATTGCTTCTGTCATTAAAGGCAAATTACAGTGACGCACAGCAATTTTTAAAATCATGAAACAATAAAACAAAGCTGGAATAACAACTACAAATTAAGACTATTAGTGGTTCAGTTTAGTAAATGGAAAATATATCAACTAAATTAGTGCTAATAAATTAAAAGAGCTCTGGTTCTGTTCAATAGGGTTGGCATTTTGACCTAAAGCATTATTACATTTCATAATTATTATTTTTAAAATTTTAAATGACAATGCATTGTAAAACATGAATCCCTCTCTTTTTTTCATTTTTTTCTAATTGCAACAATTTTTTCCTTCCTCCTTCATCACCATTTTCCCCCTTGACTCCTCTCCACCAACTCCTCTCCACCTTCCTCCTCTCCTCAAGGCACTTACTCTTTGCTGGGTTATGTTTTCACAGTAAGCAGGTGTCTATCCATGCCTCACCAAAGTGGGGCTCTTCTGTTATGAGCCAAAGAGAATGAGTGTCAGCGGGTGATTTACCGTGGAGGCATCATTGACCTAATGTTATTACTCATGGTATGAACATTATTTCAAAATGGGAGTACTGGGTGGCATTTGATATTTAACACTGCTCTTTCAACTTTGAGACTTGTCCTAAAACGTGACCATCATTAGGTTTGCAGGAAATCCCGCCCTACAAGTGGGCAAGCTGCCTGTCACTGATGTGATCGGATGGGCAATCCACCAATCAAATACAAATGAGGCCTGACAGTTAAGTGCCCTGCCCGAACCGCCCCACCTGAAAACGCCTGCCCGTTTAAATTCCCCTTATTATTTGTTTTTCTTTTTGGGAATTTTTCTGCTTATCAAGGTGAGAGAGGTATATGCTAAGGAATGGAACATTTTCTGGTTTAATAGCCAGAGTACATGAAATCATTGGATACTTCCAGGTCAGGCACAGTATAGACCAGATGCAGAGTAAATCACTCGAAATTTCACCAGTGTGAAAATTTCCATTTCCCATAGCAGCCATTCTCTGACTTCACTAAGTTAGAGATTTTGGGGGAAAAAATTTGACAAGGGTCTGTTTTGGGCGATGGTAACGTGATGATCTACCACCCCGCGCCCGACGGACCCTGCGCAGGCAGAATGCAAGTTTGGACCCACGGGAGCACTTACCTGCAATCAACAGTCCTTTCCAGGCCTTGCACATGGAATCAGTGCAATTTGCACTTTCCCCCACCAGAGGGAGCTCAATTTCTTAAAGGGAGGATGTTTCTTAGAAATCTCTTAAAGGTAGCTGGTACCTGTTATTTGTTGAAAATAACAGTCCACTGTCTGCATGGAGTCTGAACAGAGATCAGACATTGCACACGTAAAACACAGATGCAGGTCCCATCCCTATGGTTACACACTGATGAGTTATGTTAAAACATTGAATAAAGGTTGCGCACTACTAAATCCCACATCCTCCAATCTGCACACCAGACCTCACCAATCTGCCGATCTGAGTTGGTACCAGGCCTGCGAGAGTGCATGCACCAAGGTTCTCTGCTGATGCACTAGAGACCTTGAGTGCAAGAGGTGGACAGAATGGGGGGCATCCTATATCCGAGGGGTGGGGGGGGGGGGTGGAGGAAAGAGGCCCTCCAGACATATACTTAACAGACAGCGGGAGGCAGCGGGGGACGAAGTCAATGCCAGGCGCACAGCATCATGAACATGGATGCAGTGCAGGAAGAAGTTCAATGCTTTGACATGAGTGGGCAAGGTGAGTGAGGTCAACTGTCAAGTGGTGTCTCCTACCAACTGCACCACGCACTACACCCCCCATCCCCCATATACCAGTAAACTCTTTCCATCAGGACTCAATTCTTCCAATTAAATGCTTCCTCTCACCCTTACACACTACCACTGTTTCAAGATGCCCACCCACAACTCACAGGCCACACACACAAGCAGCTAATCAGCCATGACAGGCACATCGCCCAGGCACACGTCCCGCTTTCTTGCAGGAGAAGGTGGCGCATATCAAGAGGCAGCAAGTGGCCGTGGCATTTAGCCCCTCGAGCCTGTTCCACCATTCAATGAGATCATTGTGGACCTGTGACCTAACTCCACATACCCATCTTAGCCCCATATCCCTGAATACCCTTGGTTCACAGAAATCTATCAATCTCAGATTTAACATTCACAAGTGAGCTAGCATCAACTGCCACCTGCAGAAGAGCATTCCAAACGACTCCCACCCTTTGCGTGTAGAAGCATTTCCTAACTTCACTCCTGCACGTCCTGGCTCTAACTGTTAAGCTATGCCCCTGCGTCCTAGCATTGAAGTCTAGGAGACCTCCAAAAACAGTTGCAAATGTTTCGGCAGCCAGAAGCAATAATCCAACCACTAACCTGTAAATCCTGCATGGTCCCTTTAAATAGCGCCGATGGGGGGGACTCCTCCAGGCAGTCTAAGACACGTTCAGATGGTCGGCGTTAAGATTGTGCGTTGAGTTAAGCGTTAAGTCCCAAAATGGTGTCTATCACTTTAGATCAGCGTTGCACATTGATTGAAGCCATTTTCTCCCTACTTTACATAATTCCAGTGTTCGTTATCTGCGCCTGCGCAAACTCCTATACCAACATGGCACCTGGCGCCGTCACGCAGGAGTCATGTGTGTGCATCTAAGATGCCATCTTGGATGTCAGAGAGGCCGTGTAGCACCGAAACAACGGGCACTACACGGCCCAATTTAGTGCCCGGGGGCTCCAATATTTACGGGGAGGCAGGGAGAGCGCGGTTGAGGCCAAAAATGGCAGGACTTCATTAACTTTTTTAAATTCAGTTTCCCGTCCAGCAGCCGGCCATATGGACAGCCTTGTCTCCGGCGATCGGGGTTGGGGGGTGGGGGTTGGAAGGAGAGGTTGTGATCGGGAGGAGGGAGAGAGAGGCCGTGATTGGGAGGATGGGGAGAGAGGCCGCGATCGGGAGGAGGGGGAGGGGCCGTGACCGGGAAGTTGGGGAGGGGCCATGATTGGGAGGAGGTTATAGGGGCCACGATCGGGAGGAGGTGGGAGTGGCCGCGACCGGGAGGAGGGGGAGGGTCCCCGATCGGGAGAGGGGCCGTGATCAGGAAAATGGGGAAAGGGCTGTGATCGGGAGGATGGAGGAGGGGCCGTGATTGGGAGGAGCGGCCATTATCAGGAGAAGGTAGAGGGGCCGGCGATCAGGAGGACTGTGGATGGGGGTGGGGTGGAAGCTGGCCATCGGGGCTGGGGGTGGCCAAAGGCTTCCTTGAGGGGGCGGGGGAAGCATGTCTGCTCCTAATACTTGTGAGATATAGGAGACTTTCATCCCATAAGTAGGCCTGGGTTTGAAATCTCAAAACGCCACCCAGTAGTCCCATAATGAAGTAATATTCATACTATGAATAATGGTGTTATTTCAATGAATAAAACTTGATATCAGAAATGTTGGAAATAGACAATCGTTTTGTAATACAATCATAAAAATTACAGCTCATTAAGAGGCTTTTTGGCTCATCATGTTTGTGCCAGTGCTAGCTCTGCACATGGAACTTTCTTCTCTAATGCCATTTTCCTGTTTTTTCCATGCATTTTTTAATATTCTCCCTTTTCAAATATGTATCCAATCTTGAGAAAGGAGGAGTAAATTTTCCATTTAAGTTGTCCGAAAATCATGCGCAATGTGTGCCTGCATTTTTGATATGCTCCGTACAGGGAGCACAAAGTCAAAAAATTACCACTACAGTCTTCACCTGAACCGTTCCCCTAGGGTCTCCACTTTCCCAGAGAGTAGTGAGCCTTTGGAATACACTGCCGGCTGGTGTGGTGGGTGCTGACTCTCTGCATGCCTTCAAGAGGGAGCTCGACCAGTTCCTGACTGGGGCAGAGATCATATGTAGAAGGTAAGTGGCTTTACAGCTAACACATGGTCCATGTGATCTCCTGGACTGTTTTGATCGCCTGAGGGGGTCGGAGAGGAATTTTCAAGTGTTTTTTTCCCCTTATTGGCCCTGGGTTTTCTCTGGTCTTTTGCCTCTCCCATGAGATAATATGGATGAGGGGTGGGGGTGGTGGGGGATAGGAAGTGACCAGTCTAGGAGTATAAGTCAGGCTTGATGGACCAGCTGGTGTTTTCCTGACCATTATTTTCATTTGTTCATATGAAATGTTGCCTTGTCAGTTTATGGGGATTAAGAGAAGTGAATTTTTCATTGAGATGTTTCCATGAGTACTTACATTTGACAGTGGATGTATGCCTAGAAATACAGATTTAATTGGGTAAATTGAGATTATTATCAATTTCTGTTTAGCCATTTTGAACAACAATTGGACACTTCACAGCTGAATTAAAAAAAGCTTTCTGACATTGAGACAGGTTAAGTGACTCTTCGCTGTCTCAGATGTGTTAAAGGATTATTATTATTAGTATGTTTTGACCTTTTTTGTTTCTGCTAATAAAATTCTGTTCCAAGGAGATGAATATTTCAAACCATGTATTCATGTGATATTAGTAGATTGAAAATAACACAGAAAAATGGGCTTCCCTGCTGCTTTATTCAAGCAGTAAAATTTTACTTTAATCTCATTCTACATCTAGTGGCAAATTAAATGAAGATGCATTCCCAATGTATTTGTAATATTTACTCTCTAGTGGTACATTTTACTCTGAGAAAAACTACTTGTTTTTGATCAAAATTTATGATCAGGGGAACTCATGAATTAGGAGCATACAATTCAAGAAAGCAATGTCTTTAGCAAAAACTACCCACACAATCACAAAGTACCTGCAAGAATGATCCAGTCACCACCTCTTGCCACATGTTGAGTGAGACCATCACATGCAAGAAAGAAGGGGGTGTGTTAGTGACAGCCTTGTGAGCTCTTTTGGGAATGTGCCTGCCATGGTCGAATGGTGCAGATGTTGTTTGCAAGATGTGAGATATGGGGAAGTGAGGGTTGAAATAATGGTGAGAGTAGGAGGCGCAGAGTGTGTGAGGAGAAGGAGGTGGAGTGAAGTGTGGTCCTTGATTGTAGGAGATTGAAGGGAAGCAGGGGGAGGGGAGTATTGTGAGTAGTGTAGCTGCAGGTGGTGCAGCAGTGAGGAGAGAGTAGTTGAGCCGAGAGGTAGGCTTCTTACCTTGATAACTCTGCCGAGGCCATTAATTTTTTTCCGGAATTGAAGCCATGCTCTTGGAGCTGAGCTCCTCACATTGACCTCCTCAGCGACAGTTTCCTACTGGCAGCAGAGGTATTGCCTGGAGAGGAACAGACACTCCCTCCTCCTGTCCAGCACCTGGATCAGGGGCTCCAACTCTGCATCTGAGAATCTTGATGCCCGCTCTGGACTTGCAGCCATTTCTCCACTTCAGAAGTTTTCCTGAAATTTCCCTGCTCTTTGTAATCACTGCGCACCTCCCCTTTAAGAGGTGCTGGCTGCTTTTTAGTGGCGTCAGTGAAACCTGATTTCCCACCCCACCTAAACAGGTGCTTAGCCAGTAGGCAGTGCGGGTAGCGCTGGCTGCATGCCTGATTCATTATAACGAGTTGCCAGCTCAAATTCACATTGCCTCAGTGCCCACGTGAACAGGCGCATGCAGCGTGCAGTTCGCCCCCTGTGCACCTGTTTGCAGGCGCTGATGAACTTCTGGACCAGAAACTCAGGGATACACACAAGAACCAGAGACGAGGAAAAGGCAGAGCAAGGAGTTCCCTATGACTGCAAGACAGGGGACCATGAAAGTAAGGCAAATATATATAATTTATATACCCCAGAAGTATTAGAAACAAGATGCTGCATCTGGAGGCTTTTGTCGCAGTAGGTAACTATAATATAGAAGGAATATCAGAAACATAGCTAATTTCAGAGTATGGGATTGAATATAATATTTGATGGGATAGTGTGTTCAGAAGATATAGAGTGGGCAGAAAAGGATGTGGTGGAGTTATATATATCAGGGACACCTGGGAGGTAAATGAAGCTTCCTGTGGGAGGTAGAAATCTGCACAACAAACTACCCTAGTTAGACTTCATAGAATCATAGAATGATACAGCACAGAAGGAGGCCACTCGGCCCAGCGTGCCTGTGCCGGCTCTTTGAAAGAGCTATCCAATTAGTCTCAGTCCCCTGCTCTTGTCCCATAGCCCTGCAAATTTTTCCCTTTCAAGTATTTATCCAATTTCCTTTTGAAAGTTATCATTGAATCTGCTTCCACCACCCTTTCAGGCAGAGCGTTCCAGATCATAACAACTCACTGCGTAAAAAAAACATTTCCTCATGTCACCACTGGTTCTTTTGTTAATTACCTTAAATCTGTGTCCTCTGGTTACTGACCTCTTCGGCCGCTGGAAACAGTTTCTCCTTATTTACTCTCATCAAATTCCTTCATGGTTTTGAACACCACTATCAAATCTTACCTTAACCTTCTCTGCTCTAAGGAGAACAATCCCAGCTTCTCTAATCTCTCCACATAACTGAAGTCCTGCATCCCTGGTACCATTCTAGTAAATCTCCTCTGCATCCTCCGCAAGGCCATGACATCCCTCCTAAAGTGTAGTGCCCATATTGGCCACAATAATCCAGCTGGGGCCTAACCATTGTTTTATAAAGGTATAACTTCCTTGTTTTTGCACAGTATGCATCTATTTATAAAACCAAGAATACCGTATGCCTTTTTAACAGCCTTCTCAACTTGTCCTGCCACCGTCAAAGATTGGTGTATGTACACCCCCAGGTCTCTCTGTTCCTGCACCCCCCTTTAAAATTGTTCTCTAACATGAACAAATCCAATTTAACATTAGGGGCATGCCTTAGACTATTACTTCAGCTCAAGAAGTAAGATAGTTCGCTCTATGATGAGATAGGATGGGTATATGAGACTTTAATCAACCAAATATCAACTGGGAAAATCCAAGTGGTTTAGAGTCAGAGCTGGTTAATTTAATGCATGACTGCTTGATGACCTATTGCAAAGGAGAATCCACAAGAGGTAGTGCTCATTTTGACCTAGTGTTCATAAATGACTGAGACAATATACAGAAAATGGAAGTCATTGCATATTGTGGGAGTATAATGGAGAATGGCTGTTCAACAACACTTCACTGGAGAACACCTTTTAAAGGCATAATGTTGAGCATGCAAGACAAATACGTACCTAAACGCAGCAAGCTCAGACTAAACAAGAGTGACCCTAAATAGATTAATAAACAAATCAAAAGTGAAATTGAGGAAAAATTATCCATTACCGCAGGGAGAAAGGGGAAGGGGTTCACTAGGATAAATTTAAGAACTTGCAGAAACAAATCAAAAGGTGATGAGGGAGTAAAGAGAGACATAGAAAAAATCATAGCTGAAGATCCAAAGCGTAACGGTAAGCAGTTCCTTCAGTGTTTCACCAGTAAGCGTACAGTCAGAGAAGACATGTGAACCATAAAAGGTGCAGATGAGCTCGAAAAAGAAGAGGAGCATGAGTTAGTAAACACCCTGAATGATTACTTCCTCTAAGTATTACTAATGGAAGATATGAACAACATACCCTCCCCAAACAGAGTTAACCTCTTCAATCTCATTTAAAAGATGGAATCAATTATCAGATGTCAACTTGAAGATGATCTGTACAACAATAATTTAGTTAACATCAGTCAACATAGATTCAGAAAGGGAAGATCCTCTCTGACCAATATCCTTGATTTCTCTGATGGAACGACATCCCAAGTGGACTGTAGTAAGCCCTATGACGTGTTGTATCTAGACTTCCAGAAAGCATTTGATAAAGTTCACATGAAAAGCTATTAGTTGGCTATTCTGGGGCTATTGTGGGGATTCTGGGTAAACTTGGGGTATGGATAAGTAATTGGCTGAAGGGTAGAAAACAATAGGTACTTGTCAGAGGAGTTACTTCGTGGGGAGGGGGAAGTACTGAATGAACTGAGAGAAGGCACGGCCAGGATGCCATGCAGCAGCATAAGAGCTATAGTATGCAGCAAGTTCATCTCAGGACTTAGTTACTGTGAGACATGGGTTATTTCAGTCCCAAGAGGTTCATATTGAGAGGCAACAACCTCATGTATTTTTGTCACCCAGCTATGATCTTGGAGGACCACTGGATTAGGTTTCAGAGTTCCAACATCACACACTACCATGGTGTGACGCATTAAGCACATACAGACACTGGGCTGCAAATAAAATTATGGTTGTGTGCAGATATTGTTCTTGGCAAGGTTTGGAAGTGGATGTAATGAGGTGACATGAATGGGAGACACATGAGATAAAACGCAGAGAAACGGTTGTAAATGATAGCATATTTGTGATGGGTAGGGGAAGATGTAGATAGGACTGTTCATCTATTGGGGATGGCATAGTCAAAAGAAGGTCTCCCACATCAGACTGCCATGAATGTCTCTAGCAGCCAACAATGGTTTGTACTTAGCTTCTTCATGTTGCTGCTGCTTGTCTGTCTGATCTCCCTACTGTTCTTGGCGGCCCCATTGTAAGGCAGTTATGCACTTCTTGTCCATAAATCTTACTTCTTAAGTCATGAATTTGAGTAACACTTTTTATATCAACATTTATACTGGCAACTGTCTATTTAAACATTTATAATGGGAATCTATATGTAAATATCTACATTCGGACCCTGTATGTAAAATGTTGCCATTTCAAAGAAAAAAGAAAGACTTGCACTTATATAGCGCCTTTCACAACTTTAGGACGTCCCAAAGCGCTTTACAGCCAATGAAGTACTTTTGAAGTGTAGTCACTGTTGTAATGTAGGAAACACGGCAGCCAATTTGCGCACAGCCAGCTCTCACAAACCGCAATGAGATAAATGACCAGATAATCTGTTCTAGTGATGTTGGTTGAGGGATAAATATTGGCCAGGACATGGGGGAGAACTCCCCTGCTCTTCTTTGAAATAGTGCTTGGGATCTTTTACGCGCAACTGAGAGGGCAGACTGAGCCTCAGTTTATTCGCTCTCATCCAAAAGATGGCACATCTGACAGTGCAGCACTCCCTCAGTACTTGTCAGCCTAGATTTTGTGCTCAAGTCTCTGGAGTGGGACTTGAACCTACAAGCTTCTCACTTAGAATGCTACCACTGAGCCATGGCTGACACCATTACAGGATTAATCAAACCACTCAAAATGCTTTTTGAAAAGAAATTAATTGTCATTTTTTTTCTCAAGTTTCTTATGGCCAAAATAAGATTTTAAACAAAATAAAATATTCAAATACACTAATTACATATTTCACAATAAAACATTTAACCATTAAATTTTGGCTCTTTTAAACATTTTATAAAGTTTTTACTTGAGGCCTTAGTTTCTCTCAAAAAACTAGGCTTGGACTTGATATTTTTATCAGGAGTGGTGACTCTGTCAGCAGAAGGTAATCCAGCAGTCTGTACAGTGTGCACAATTTCCCAGGATGTATCAGTAGCATTTAGTCTGGCCCAGTTATTAAAATGTTTCTGTTCAGCTACCGGCAATTTCTGTGTGCTTATTTTTCAAAATTTGAAAAAACAGCTGGAGAACAAATTTTAAAAGCTTTATTTATATAAAGTTTATTGAGTGTTTTTTTAAACAGAGAGGCTGTGTGTGTGTGAGAGAGAAAGAGTGTGAAAAATATGACTGCCATAACAATTATGCACCTGTTGTAGATTTCATTTGCGTTCTACAAATTTCAGAAAGTGTATTAATTAGAGAGAGACTGGATTGGGGAGGGGCATAGCTCCTCTGAAATCCCGCCGGAAATCAGGTGGGATTTTGGCGGAGAATATTGGAAATTGTGGGCAGTGAGGCGTACTACCACCTCACCAATTGGGATTTCCCTCCTGCGTCCCTCCAGGACCACTGCTGGCTGTTCCTTCCCTGGCTGCTTCAAACAAATTGTGGCAGAGGCAGGGGGTTGGGTTTTAGGACCCCCGTAGATTTTCCTTCTTTCCACCCTAGTTACTGCCGCTTCCTGGAGCTGCCATGTGGAAGCTGACATTAATCCCAAGAAGCGGCAGTTAAGGCCAACAATTTCCTGAATGGATGGAGAGAGCTTCTGGTGGCCTTCTCTTTGGGAGCTCACTGTACAGGAAAATGGGTCGGGGCTGGGTGGATATGGAGGGTGGGCAAAAGTCTCGTCCTGCAAGAACTCTGCCCTGAAGAGGAAAATCTCCTCCAGAGTGTTTTTTCTTTACCCTAACTTGAGTTATTTTTTCAAAAACAAACAATTGAGTTGAATTTTAAAAGTACATAGAAAAGATTCTGTGTTTTGTTGATAGTTGGAAAATGTAAACATTCTAATTGCCAACAGCAATGAGACAGAGACAGAACAAGAGAGACAGAGACAGAACAAGAGACACAGATACAGGCAAACTCCATATTCCACGTCAGAGTTCTCCCAAACATCAGGTTCCCTCTCCACAATGCCACCAAATCTCAGGTTCCCCCTCCACAATGATGCCAGACCAAAGGATACCCCTCCACGCTGCCAAACCCAAGCAGCCCCATCTCAGTGCTGCCAAACTCCAGAACTGCAACACAGTTCTGTCAAACCCCATTACCATCCACCAGTGCCATCAAAGCTCAGGAGAGCCCAACCGTGCAGCTAAACCTTACTTTCTCTCTGTCTCGAGAGATAAATACCCCAACTGATACATCTTGCTTACTGTCTTGCTTTGCATTGTCATCTTTAAACTGTTTAAGGGATAAAAATTAAATATATAGCTATAAATAAATAAAATAAATGACATCATTTACAGTTTTCACAGAATAATGGACAGAATTGTGGAAATTGAATCCCAGAACACCAGTAAAAATTCCAGAATACCATGTGACAAAAAATAAATTTGTCTTATTCAGTTATTGCGAATCAATGGCCTTGATGTTATATCCTAGATGAATAAAAACCCCATTGTTATAAAATAGCAAATCCTCTGATTCACCATGAGTAATACCACATAGATCTGCTAGTATAAATATTAAAAGTTTTGCTAGGACACAAATGCTGCAAGCTGCTCTTTTTTTTCATTCTGGATAAGCTGAAAAGTCAATCAGCATTATGGTTTAGTTTATATCCAGCTAAGCAAAACTGCTGGTGTCAGAATTAGAGATAAGTCATCTAGCTTCTTTTAACACTTGAGGGATCTCATTATGTTTTTCTTTTTAGAACTGTGGCCAAAAATAGAAATAAAGGTTACACTCTAGTGAGTAGGTTGGCAAACAAAAAACTTTTTATTGATGATCTTCATTGACAAAAAGCAGAAGGCCAGTTGGTAATTTTCTTTGTTAGCTTGCAAAAAGGGCACAGTAAGAAAATTTTGAGGGTGTCCTTATCTTCTAAAACCCCTTGCCCCATTTCTCCTTCCCAGCCCACATCCTGCAAGAAAACTGCTCTTAGTCCTATGCCTATTCTGCTTGTGAGCTAATCACTGATAAGCACATCAGAGTAACTCCATGATAATTCTACTTCTAATTTTATCTCCTTCCTATGAGGGTGTGCCTGGCCTCCTCTCAGAATCTCCCACAGGACTGGTAACACCTTGGAGTGGAAGATTGAATTGATGCTCCACAAATTATAACATTTAATAGCAATGGACATTCTGGGGCCAGAAATGCATGGGTCGTAATACCGGTGGTTGTGTCAGGATCACAGTCATCAATCCCTCCAGCACTGACTGCTGGCGTTTGCAGGATCAGTTGCAGGGTATCTCATTAGCATGGGAGATATGGGAATGAGGGCCATTTTGGGCATACCCCTGGTGCCCGTCAGTCCATGTAAGTTGGAAGCTTCGCCACCCACCCACCTGTGCAGGGAGTGCCCAAGTCCCCCCTCCCCCATCCATGGCCATCTCATCTCCTTCGTAAGGGGGAGGGTGTCGATCTGTAAAAAAAAGTTCTTAAAATAATCTTCTTCGTCAGAGGTTTAGGTTGCATGCCTGGGCTGGAACTCACTAGTGGGGCCCAAATTCACTCTTGTAGAGGCTGGTATGCCTCACCTCATTCAACTTACTGGCCTCCAGTGACATGTTGGGTCCCAACAGAGCCCAAGGAATGGGAACTCCAGACGTAGGGAGTCCCCATCCCTGGCTCTGCCGCCTAGCCATCATTTGCCTTGTCGGGATGAATTTTGGTTCTGTCCCTTACAAGGCAAACAGAGGGGGGTAATTTTCAACTTTGCCGCCTTGGACATAACATGGAGTAGTTCGCCCATCCATGATAGAACTCGTCCAATTTTCATCCCATTGAAATAAATCATGCGGGAAAGTTGAAAATTACCCCCATCGAACTGTTTCACCGTTCCAGCAGGAGGCTGAATTAAAAATTAGTTGAGTTTATTTTTAAGGTACTGCTACTGCAGCGGGCTAGTGAAGCAAGTTTGGCATTGGATTGCATCTAAAAATAAAAAGAATCCCTGAAATTCCTCAGGAGTTTCACAGATCACCTTTTGTAACTCTAGCGGGAAATTGGTGAACACTCCCCCCTCTCCCCCCAACCATTGAAAATAGGGAAGACCTGGTTGCACCTAGTCTCTGCTGTTTCTGGGAGTTATCTGTTTGCCTTGTAAGGGACAGAACCAAAATTCATCCTGACAAGGCAAATGATGGCTAGGCGGCAGAGCCAGGGATGGGGACTCCCTACGTCTGGAGTTCAAATTCCTTGGGCTCTGTTGGGACCCAACATGTCACTGGAGGCCAGTAAGTTGAGTGAGGTGAGGCATACCAGCCTCTACAAGAGTGAATTTGGGCCCCACTAGTGAGTTCCAGCCCAGGCATGCAACCTAAACCTCTGACGAAGAAGGTTATTTTAAGAACTTTTTTTACAGATCGACACCCTCCCCCTTACGAAGGAGATGAGATGGCCATGGATGGGGGAGGGGGGACTTGGGCACTCCCTGCACAGGCGGGTGGGTGGCGAAGCTTCCAACTTACATGGACTGATGGCCACCAGGGGTATGCCCAAAATGGCCCTCATTCCCATATCTCCCATGCTAATGAGATACCCTGCAACTGATCCTGCAAACGCCAGCAGTCAGTGCTGGAGGGATTGATGACTGTGATCCTGACACAACCACCGGTATTATGACCCATGCATTTCTGGCCCCAGAATGATCATTGCTATTAAATGTTATAATTTGTGGTGGCCTTTTTCTGCTCATGAGCGATGTCAATACTAATGAATGGAACACTTTGCTGCAACCCCTTTCCTCCTGATTAGAATGCTTTTAGTCTTGTATTTAACTATTTCCCCCTGTTTGTCTATGGTTTATATTCCGATTTCTGTATCCAATTAATTTATGTGCTTTCTGTTCCTTTAAAATCTGCCCTTTTCCAGTCTATTTTGATGTATTTATTAGATATAAAATACCTGAATCAATTGGAACTGTGAACAAAACCATGGCTGCTTGATGATGACATCCTTCAAGGGGTAACATTGCAGGTTGTTTAAAAGCCTATAAATAGGTAATTTTTTTTCTCCTGGTATTTTCACTACATTATAGAGCTTGTCCTATATTACTAATGGGATATTTTTAGGTGGATCAGTAACATAACAGTTAATACGTTATATAACTAACTTTCGGCTGGAAGTTTGAATTGCAATAGTAATCATTACTGAATCCCGATGACCATAATGTGTGATGAATTTTGTTGGTTCCTATTAGGAGATGCTATATCTGGTCAAGTCAAAACATTCTCTGGGACACAGGAATTGAGAGCTCACCTACATGAATGGTTTGAGACTGAAGTAAAAAAAAAACCTAGAATATAAAAGAACAAAAAGACCCCAAAAGGTTTGAGCTCATAATATAAGTTGACCATTGCAGTACTGAAGGAATGCTACATTGTCAGAAGTGCTGCCCTTCATATAAAGTCCTGTCTGTCTGTTCTGGTGATTCAGGTGAATGTTAATGATCCCAGGATATTATTTGAGAAAGAACTAGAAATTCGCATTTATTTTGTGGAGTGCTTTAACATGTTTCACACACAAAATCAAGTATTATAAATGGGTTGGAGGACAGTATCTCTTGTAATAGTATTTCCTGATGAAATGAAACTTGTGGCCGGGTGTAAAATAAAAGAGAGATAAACTGGATTTAAAAAGGTCTTGACCAATTAAGCAATTTGGCTAATGGGAGATGAATTTTTAATATAGATTTGTGTAAAAGAATGCATGTTGGAACAGGAAATGACAAAACTTTACACAATTAGAAAGTTTCCAGTCAATGTGAAGTTGTCAACAAAGCTAATCAAATGGTTATGAGGAGGGAGTAACAAAACTGAATTTACATTCATCAAGGAAAAGAAAATTAAGGGAGACATGATCCAGGTTTTTAAAACACTGAGGAAAATAGATAATATAGAGGTAAGCAAACTTTTCAATTTGGGACTGGGAGCTCAAAATGGCTTGATGGTGAATCCACAGCTCGTTTTACATCATGTCTCATTTTCTTTTCTATTTATCTCAATGGAAAAAAAATCGGCTGCAGTTTAAAATGGGCAGCCGATTTACTATCAGCCTGCTTTATGCTACTGGAATTGACCAATTGCACTCCCAACAAGCCTCCAGCAAAGATTTCCTACAGAGATATGTAGATTGCACTTGAACAAAAGCAGTTAATGCAGTAAAGATTAACATATTCAAAAATATCTGGATTGAATTGGGTATGATGGTTATATGTATAGGTTTAGGTTACTATGATCAAAAACTTGACAAGAAACAATAGTTCCTGCACTCCTGGGGTCATGGACAAGAGATGGGGGGAGTGTTGCCTGTGGAGGGCAAGGGGCTTAGGTTAAATACTGAAGATGTGGGAATGGCTGGTTGAATATCAAAGAGTTTTGTTTGGGAACCCAAGAGCACTGGTGCAGAACTTTCCCTCAAGATTACACGGTTGGGATAGGGTCCATGACAGAGTAAATTTTACTTGGCCAGCAGAAGGAGCAGACTTGAATGGTGTTCTTCTTCCATGCTTTCTTATGTTCTTAGGAAACCAAATTATGCTGGCTGAACTATACAGCAGCTTAAAATTGCGAATTCACAAAAGTTATTAAGCATGATAATAGTAGCCTTAAATCATAGTAGCATGTCTAGCGTTTTTAGGTGATCCCTTCTATGGTATGAACTAACACATGTGTTGCTCCTTCATCCACCAATTGCCTTGAGCAGATCAGTAGGAAGGAAATGTAAGATTTCTTTCATTGTACAGTATGTGTGCATACATATTGTTACTTGGTGATAATTAATCAAGCATCAATGTACTCGTCAGAAGAATAAATAAATTAAGTTATTTTATTATCTTGTATGTTTGGTACATTATTGTACATATTTTATCTAATTATTCACATGCTGCTTTACAGAAGAATATTGACATCATTGTGACAAAATAAATACTAATACATATGGTTAGTCTTCATTTTATTGGATGAGTAATTGACCTTTATGTTGGCTGCTAAGTATGACCTAACTAAGCTTCAGTTTGTAAATCATGACATCAGCACAAATGTATAAGACATTGAATGCATGCTCAGCTAGAACATTGTACCACTTCTGTGTATCCAAATACTCAATCAAACGTTTTAATCAGTAAAATATTCAATTACCAACATAATTGGTCAGCATTAGTCAAGTACTCACCAATCTCCGTCTGATCTCATATAGATGCAGTCAAAGTCCATTTATACTGTCACTTTTGACAGCTGAGAATTGATTCTGCAGTCATCGGTCTAAGATCATTACCATAGCATAACAAAGCCTTAAAGCGCTCAGAGAGAAGTATTGTGCTGATCATTTATAGATTCTATTAGTAATGCAATGTCATACAGAATATCTTCTTCTTGCACCATGTTCAAAGATAACAAAGTGAAGATGAGAGTTTCATTATATTTTAGTGTCTAGATAAAGAAATTCTTAATTATTGTCACTGATGCATTCAGTTTCAACAGTATACCAAAATAAAACCATAAAAATTATTTTACAAATCTTTCACCCTACTACACCTACTCCTACCAGAAACACCAATTTTCATGTCCATTTCAGATTAATGAGTCAACTTCATGTAGAAGATGAAATTTAATTGGACTCTTTGGGTGGAAGAATTGATTCATTTGATACGAGATGAAAATCCTTGAGAAGAAAAATATCAATCTTTTCACAGAAGAATTTGTCATTGATTGATGTCAACTGTGTATTGTTGCCTGGAGGTTAGATTGTTACAATAACTAAGAAACTGCATCTCTCAGTGGGTGGAATTCATGAGATGTTTGATCTTTTTTATTTCATATATATTTGTTTTGAATGCACAAAGATACATAAAATAGAAATATAATTAAATGGGAAAAAAATCCATTTAACAGGTATATTATTTTATAGCCATGTTTATTTAAGTTATAGCTTGCCTTTTTAATTCTTTTGGGGTTAAAACATATTGTCTAATATTAGCATATGAATGTATTAATGGGTCCATATTAAGGGAGGGTGGCAAATGTAACCCTACGATTTAAAAAAGGAGGGAGAGAAAAAACAGGGAATTACAGATCAGTTAGCCTAACATCAGTAGTGGGGAATATGCTAGAGTCTATTATAAAAGATGTATAACAGAACACTTGGAGGGCATTAATGGGATTGGACAAAGTCAGCATGGGTTTATGAAAGGGAAATCATGCTTAATAAATCTACTGGAGTTTTTTGAGGATGTAACTAGTAGAATAGATAGGGGAGAACCAGTGGATGTGATGTATTTGGATTTTCAGAAGGCTTTTGATAAGGTCCCACACAAGAGGTTAGTGTGCAAAATTAAAGCACATGGGATTGGGGGGAATATACTGGCATGGATTGAGAACTGGCTGACAGCCAGGAAACAGAGAGTAGGAATAAACGGGTCTTTTTCGGGGTGGCAGGCAGTGGCTAGTGGGGTACCGCAGGGATCAGTGCTTGGACCCAGCTATTCACAATATATATCAATGATTTGGATGAGGGAACTAAATGTAACATTTCCAAGTTTGCAGATGACACAAAGCTGGGGTGGAATGTGAGCTGTGAGGAGGATGCAAAGAGGCTCAAATGTGATTTAGAGAAGTTGGGTGAGTGGGCAAGAACATGGCAGATGCAGTATAACGTGGATAAATGTGAGGTTATCCACTTTGGTTGTAAAAACAGAAAGGCAGATTATTATCTGAATGGTGATAGATTGGGAAAAGGGGAGGTGCAACGAGATCTGGGTGTCCTTGTACACCAGTCGCTGAAAGCGAGCATTCAGGTGCAGCAAGCAGTTAGGAAGGCGAATGGTATGTTGGCCTTCATTGCAAGAGGATTTGAGTACAGGAGCAGGGATGTCTTACTGCAGTTATACAGGGCCTTGGTGAGACCACATCTGGAGTATTGTGTGCAGTTTTGGTCTCCTTATCTGAGGAAGGATGTCCTTACCATGGAGGGAGTACAAGGAAGGTTTACCAGACTGATTCCTGGGATGGCAGGACTGACGTATGAGGAGAGATTGGGTCAACTAGGCCTATATTCACAAGAGTTTAGAAGAATGAGAGGTGATCTCATCGAAACATAAAATTCTAACAGGACTAGACAGACTAGATGCAGGGAGGATGTTCCTGATGGCTGGGGTGTCCAGAACCAGGGGTCACAGTCTCAGGATACAGGGTATGCCATTTAGAACTGAGATGAGGAGAAGTTTCTTCACTCAGAGGGTGGTGAACCTGTGGAATTCTCTGCCACATAAGGCAGTGGAGGCCAAGTCATTAGATGTATTCAAGAAGGAGATAGATATATTTCTTAATGCTAAAGGGATCAAGGGATATGGGAAAAAAGCGGGAACAGGGTACTGAGTTAGACGATCAGTCATGATCATTTTGAATGGTGGAGCAGGCCCGAAAGGCCGAATGGCCTACTCTTGCTCCTATTTTCTATGTTTCTATGTCTATGTTTCCATATGAAATTCCTGTTTCTGATTTTCAGGAAGGTTTTAAGTCATTTAAATTCATTCAGTAAAGTAACAGCCTAATAAATTTCATATAAATGTTTTAATGTAACCATTCTCGGATGTTGAAAACTCCAGCATTTATTACCCGTGCATAGATGCCCTGAGAAGGTAGTAGTGAGCTTTCTTCTTGAACCGCTGAAGTCTGTGTGGTGAAGGTGCTTCCACAATGTTGTTAAGTAGGGAGTTCCAGGATTTTGACACAGTGACTATGAAAAATCAGCGATATGGGTCCAAGTCAGGATGTGGTGTGACTTGCAGGTGATGGTGTCCCTATACATCTGCTGCCCTTGTCCTTCTAGGTGATGAAGGTTGCAGGTTTGGGAGGTGCTGCCGAAGAAGTTTTGGTGAGTTGCTGCAATGCATCCTATAGGTAGTACACACTGCATCCACCCTATACTGGTGGTGGAGGGGGTGGATGTTTTGGCTAGTGGGTGAGGTGCCAATCAAGCAGACTGCTTTGTCCTGGATGGTGTCAAGATTCTTGAGTGCTGTTGCAACTGCACCCATCCAGGCAGATGGAGTGTATTATTTTACACCCCTGACTTGTTCCTTGTACGTGGTGGAGAGGTTTTGGGGAATCAGGAGGTGAGTCACTCTCTGCCTATTACCCAACCTCTGACCTGCTTGAGTAGTCATGACATTTATGTGGCTGGTCCATGTTGATGCTGGGGGACTCTGCGATGGTAATTCCATTGAATGTCAAGGATAGATAGTTAGGCTGTCTCTTGTTGGACATGGTAATTGCCTTGCACTTGTGTGGCACGAATGTTACTTGCGACTTATCGACCCAAGCCTGAATGTTGTCCAAGTCTTGCTGCATGCGGGCATGGACTACTTCATTATCTGAGGAATTGCAAATGGAGCTGAACACTGTGAAATCGTCAACAAACAGCCTCGTTTCTGACCTTATGATGGAGGAAATTGATTAAACAGCTGAAAATAGGTGGGCCTAGAACGCTGCCCTGAGGGACTCATGCAGCAATGTCCTGCGGCTGAAATAATTGGCCTAAAAACCACAACCCTTTTCTTTTGTGCCCGTTTTGACTAGCCACCGAAGAGTTTTCCCCTTGATCCCCATTGACTTCAGCTTTACGAGGGCTCCTTGGTGCCACATTAGGTCGAATGCTGTCTTGATGGTACAGTGGTACCTTTAGAAGTGGGTATATTGAATCATTCACAAGATAGTCTTTTTAGGGGTGGTCTGGGGGCATTCTCCCCAGAAGATTGAGTTTTGATTCTGTTTTTGGCACATTTTTCAGTGTTTATGTTTAAAATCCATAATATCTTAAAAATCTTGTGCACAGCGCATACTTCCTGTAAGTGCTGCACTTTACTTCCTGTAACACATTTTCTGTTACATTTTGTGGACAACATCTCTGTTATAAAATAGTGTATCCTCTGACTCACCATAAGCAACACCTCAGGAGATCTCCTAGTATATACATAGATGCTTCATAATGTACAAAAACACACCTTACAATTAAAACACACCAAACGTGCTCCCCTGGTGGCTCAGTGATTTTATCCGCTGAGTCGCTGTGCCATACAAAGCAGGAAGGCCAGCCAACCCACCAGCCCACAGCTAGGCAGCTAGCCAAAACACAGACATCCATCGCCAGCAAGCAGCAACCAGAAGCCATTTAGCAATCAATAACCAGAGCCAGCATTCCATAACCAACAGCCAACCACGACAAGCCACCCGTCCACCGTCAGCAGACGGACAAACTACAGCCAGCAAGCTAGCCACCACCAGCAGCTAGTCAGCAGAAGTCAGCTAGCCACCAATAGCAAGCTTACAGTTCTCAGCAACCTACCAACACCCAGTTTGCCCCCAGCCAGTCCATAACCAGCAATAAAAAGTCAGCCGACAGTGACGGGGAAAAGAAAAAAAAAGAAAGACTTGCATTTATATAGCGCCTTCCACGGCCTTAGGATATCCCAAAGCACTTCACAGCCAATGAAGTACTTTTGAAAAGTAATCACTATTGTAATGTAGGAAATGTGGTAGCCAACTTGTGCACAACCAGGTCCCACAAACAGCAATGTGTTAATTACCAGATAACCTGTATAATGATATTGGTTGAGGGATAAATATTGGCCAGGACAGAGAGGGAGGTCGAGAGCTGGAGGCCTTGGAGGAGATTGGTCTTTTTTTTTATTTGTTCACGGGATGTGGGCATCGCTTGCGAGGCCGGCATTTATTGCCCATCCCTAATTGCCCTTGAGAAGGTGGTGGTGAGCCGCCTTCTTGAACTGCTGCAGTCCGTGTGGTGAAGGTTCTCCCACAGTGCTGTTAGGAAGGGAGTTCCAGGATTTTGACCCAGCGACGATGAAGGAACGGCGATATATTTCCAAGTCAGGATGGTGTGTGACTTGGAGGGGAACGTGCAGGAGGTGTTATTCCCATATGCCTGCTGCTCGTGTCCTTCTAGGTGGTAGAGGTTGCGGGTTTGAGAGGTGCTGTTGAAGAAGCCTTGGCGAGTTGCTGCAGTGCATCCTGTGGATGGTACACACTGCAGCCACTGTGCGCCGGTGGTGAAGGGAGTGAATGTTTAGGGTGGTGGATGGGGTGCCAATCAAGCGGGCTGCTTTGTCCTGGATGGTGTCGAGCTTCTTGAGTGTTGTTGGAGCTGCACTCATCCAGGCAAGTGGAGAGTATTCCATCACACTCCTGACTTGTGCCTTGTAGATGGTGGAAAGGCTTTGGGGAGTCAGGATGTGAATCACTCGCCGCAGAATACCCAGCCTCTGACCTGCTCTTGTAGCCACAGTATTTATATGGCTGGTCCAGTTAAGTTTCTGGTCAATGGTGACCCCAGGATGTTGATGGTGTGGGATTCGGCGATGGTAATGCCGTTGAATGTCAAGGGGAGGTGGTTAGACTATCTCTTGTTGGAGATGGTCATTGCCTGGCACTTGTCTGGCACGAATGTTACTTGCCACTTATGAGCCCAAGCCTGGATGTTGTCCAGGTCTTGCTGCATGCGGGCTCGGACTGCTTCATTATCTGAGGGGTTGCGAATGGAACTGAACACTGTGCAATCATCAGCGAACATCCCCATTTCTGAACTTATGATGGAAGGAAGTTCATTGATGAAGCAGCTGAAGATGGTTGGGCCGAGGACACTGCCCTGAGGAACTCCTGCAGCAATGCCCTGGGGCTGAGATGATTGGCCTCCAACAACCACTACCATCTTCCTTTGTGCTAGGTATGACTCCAGCCACTGGAGAGTTTTCCCCCTGATTCCCATTGACTTCAATTTTACTAGGGCTCCTTGCTGCCACACTCTGTCAAATGCTGCCTTAATGTCAAGGGCAGTCACTCTCACCTCACCTCTGGAATTCAGCTCTTTTGTCCATATTTGGACCAAGGCTATAATGAGGACTGGAGCAGAGTGGTCCTGGCGGAACCCAAATTGAGCATCGGTGAGCAGGTTATTGTTGAGTAAGTGCCGCTTGATAGCACTGTCGCCGACACCTTCCATCACTTTGCTGATGATTGAGAGTAGACTGATGGGGCGGTAATTGGCCGTATTGGATTTGTCCTGCTTTTTGTGGACAGGACATACCTGGGCAATTTTCCACATTGTCGGGTAGATGCCAGTGTTGTAGTTGTACTGGAACAGCTTGGCTCAAGGCACAGCTAGTTCTGGAGCACAAGTCTTCAGCACTACAGCTGGGATGTTGTCGGGGCCCATAGCCTTTGCTGTATCCAGTGAATTCAGCCGTTTCTTGATATCACGTGGAGTGAATCGAATTGGCTGAAGACTGGCTTCTGTGATGGTGGGGATATCGGGAGGAGGCCAAGATGGATCATCTACTCGGCACTTCTGGCTGAAGATGGTTGCAAACCGCTTCAGCCTTGTCTTTTGCACTCACGTGCTGGACTCCGCCATCATTGAGGATGGGGATGTTTGCAGAGCCTCCTTCTCCCGTTAGTTGTTAAATTGTCCACCACCATTCACGACTGGATGTGGCAGGACTGCAGAGCTTTGATCTGATCCATTGGTTGTGGAATCGCTTAGCTCTGTCTATAGCATGTTGCTTCCACTGTTTAGCATGCATGTAGTCCTGAGTTGTAGCTTCACTTGGTTGGCACCTCATTTGTATGTACACCTGGTGCTGCTCCTGCCGTGCTCTTCTACACTCCTCTTTGAACCAGGGTTGATCCCCTGGCTTGTTGGTAATGGTAGAGTGAGGAATATGCCGGGCCATGATTTTACAGATTGTGCTGAAATACAGTTCTGCAGTTGCTGATGGCCCATAGCACCTCATGGATGCCCAGTTTTGAGCTGCTAGATCTGTTCTGAATCTATCCCATTTAGCACGGTGGTAGTGCCACACAATACGTTGGATGGTGTCCTCAGTGCGAAGACGGGACTTCATCTCCACGCGGACTGTGTGGTGGTCACTCCGACCAATACTGTCATGGACAGATGCATTTGCGACAGGTGGATTGGTGAGGACGAGGTCAAGTAAGTTTTTCCCTCGTGTTGGTTTGCTCACCACCTGCCACAGGCCCAGTCTGGCAGCTATGTCCTTCAGGACTCGGCCAGTAATGGTGCTACTGAGCCACTCTTGGTGATGGACATTGAAGTCCCCCACCCAGAGTACATTCTGTGCCCTTGCTACCCTCAGTGCTTCCTCCAAGTGGTGTTGAACATGGAGGAGGACTAATTCATCAGCTGAGGGTGGACGGTAGGTGGTAATCAGCAGGAGTTTTCCTTACCTATGTTTGACCTAGATGCCATTTCATGGGGTCCAGAGTCAATGTTGAAGACTCCTAGGGCCACTCCCTCCTGGCTGTATATCACTGTACCGCCACCTCTGGTGGGTCTGTCCTTCCGGTGGGACAGGACATACCCAGGGATGGTGATGGAAGAGTCTGGGACGTTGGCTGAAAGGTATGATTCTGTGTGTATGGCTATGTCAGGCTGTTGCTTGACTGGACTGTGGGACAGCTCTCCCAATTTTGGCACAAGTTCCCAGATGATAGTGAGGAGGACTTTGCAGGGTCGACTGGGCTTGGTTTGCCTTTGTCGTGTCTAGTGCCAATGGTCCGATGCTGGGTGGTCCGTCCAGTTTTATTCTTATTGTGACTTTTTTTAAGCGAGATTTTACACCTGAGTGGCTTGCTAGGCCATTTCAGAGGGCAATTAAGAATCAACCACATTGCTGTGGGTCTGGAGTCACATATAGGCCAGACCGGGTAAGGACAGCAGTGTTTCCTTCCCTAAAGGGCATTAGTGAACTAGATGGGTTTTTACGACAATCCGGTAGTTTCACGGCCACTATTACTGATACTAGTATTTTAATTCCAGATTGTATTTAATTAATTGAATTTAATTTCTCCAGCTGCCGTGGCAGGATTTGAACTCATAACTCTGGATTATTAGTCCAGGCCTCTGGATTATTAGTCCAGTAACATAACCACTATGCTACCGTACAAGATTGGTCTGCCTTTCGCTGAGGTAACATTTAAGCAGTTTAATTCAACGTTGGATAATTAAAGTATAAACATTACCTGAAGAAAAAAAAGAAAAGGTGTTCATTGTATCATGGTATAGAACAGCACAGAAGGCGGCCTGTGCCGTCTCTTTGAAAGAGCTATCCAATTAGTCCCACTTCCCTGCTCTTTCCCCATATCCCCGTGCCCGCATGCAACAAGACCTGGACCACATCCAGGCTTGGGCTGATAAGTGGCAAGTAACATTCGTGCCAGGCAATGACCATCTGCAACAAGAGAGGCTAACCACATCCCCTTGACATTCAATGGCATTACCATCGCTGAATCCCCCACCATCGACATCCTGGGGGTCACGATTGACCAGAAACTTAACTGGACCAGCCACATAAATACTGTGGCAGGTCAGAGGCTGGGTATTCTGTGGCGAGTGACTCACCTCCTGACTCCCCAAAGCCATTCCACCATCTACAAGGCACAAGTCAGGAGTGTGATGGAATACTCTCCACTTTTCTGGATGAGTGCAGCTCCAACAACACTCAAGAAGCTCGACACCATCCAGGACAAAGCAGCCCGCTTGATTGGCACCCCATCCGCCACCCTAAACATTTCCTCCCTTCATCACCGGCGCACCGTGGTTGCAGTGTGTACCATCCACAGGATGCACTGCAGCAACTCGCCAAGGCTTCTTCAACAGCACCTCTCAAACCCGCGACCTCTACCACCTAGAAAGACAAGTGCAGCAGGCTGATGGGAACAACACCACCAGCACGTTCCCCTTCAAGTCACACACCATCCCAACTTGGAAATCTATCGCCGTTCCTTCATCGTCGCTGGATCAAAATCCTGGAACTCCCTTCCTAACAGCACTGTGGGAGAACCTTCACCACACAGACTGCAGCGGTTCAAGAAGGCGTCTCACCACCACCTTCTCAAGGGAAATTAGGGATGGGCAATAAATGCTGGCCTTGCCAGCGACGCCCACATCCCATGAACGAATAAAAAAAAACCTGCATGTAAACTTTCTGTGATTCATGTACAAGGACACCCAAATCCCTCTGAATACCAACATTTCTTAGTCTCTCACCTTTTAAAAAAATTCTGCTTTTCTATTCTTCCTACCAAAGTCGATAATTTCACATTTCTCCACATTATACTTCATCTACCACCTTCTCGCTCACTCACTTAACCTGTCTATATCCCTTTGCAGCCTTTTTGCATCCTCCTCACAGCTTACTTTCCCACCTAGCTTTGTATCGTTAGCAAACGTGGATACATTACACTCGGTCCCTTCATCTCAGTCATTGATACATATTGTAAACAGCTGAGGCCCAAGCACTGATCCTTGTGGCAACTCACTAATTACACCTGCAACCTGAAAATGACACTTTCATTCCTAGTCTCTGTTTTCTGTCCGTTAACCAATCCTTAATGCTAGTATATTAACCCCAATCCCATGAGCCCTAATCTTGCATAACAACCTCTCGTGTGGCACCTTATCGAATGCCTTTTGAAAATCCAAATATACTACATCCACTGGCACCCCCTTATTTACTTACTTACACCCTCAAAAAAACTAATAGATTTGTCATTCACGATTTCCCTTTCATAAAACAGTGTTGACTCTGCCTAATCATTTTATGATTTTCTAAGTGGCCTGTTACTATGTAACAGATTCTAGCATTTTCCTTACTACTGATGTCTGGCTAACTGGCCTGTAGGTCCCTGCTTTCTCTCTCCCTCCTTTGTTGAATAGCAGTGTTACATTTTCAATCCACGGGGACCGTTCTAGAATCTATGGAATTCTGGAAGATCAAAACCAATATATTCACTATTTCTGCAGCCACCTCTTTTAAAAACCGAGGATGTAGGTCATCAGATCCAGGGGATTTGTTGGCTTTTAGTCCCATTAATTTCTCCAGTACTTTTTCATTACTAATATTAATTACTTTAAGTTCCTCACTCTCATTGGACTCTTGGTTCCCCCCAATTTCCGGTATGTTTTTTGTGTCTTCTACTGTGAAGCCAGATACAAAATATTGGTTTAACGTCTCTGCCATTTCCTTATTTCCCATTATAATTTCTCCTGTCTCTGCCTCTAAGGGACCCATGTTTACTTTCGCTAATCTCTTCCTTTTTACATATTTGCAGAAGCTCTTACAATCTGTTTTTATATTTTTTGCTAGTTTACTCTCATATTCAATTTTCTCCCTCTTTGTCAATTTCTTGGTCTCCTTTGCTGATTTCTAAAACTCTCCCAATCCTCAGGCTTACTACTCCTTTTAGCAATATTGTAAGCCTCTTCAGGCAGTGCATTCCAGATCATAACAACTCGCTGCATAAAAAAATGTTACTTCATGGTGCCTCTGGTTCTTTTGCCAATCACCATAAATCTGTGTCCCCTGGTTACCGACCCTACTGCAAATGGAAACAGTTTTTTCTTATTTACTCTATCAAAACCGTTAATGATTTTAAATACCTCTATCAAATCTCCTCTCAACCTTCTCTGCTCTAAGGAGGATAACCCCAGCTTCTCCAGTCTATCCATGTAACTGAAGTCCCTCATCCCTGTAAATTTTTTCTGCACCCTCTCTAAGGCCTTCACATCCTTCCTAAAGTATGGTGCCCAAAATTGAACATAATGGGGGTGATTTTAAACCCCAAAATCGGGTGGATTGGGGACCGGTGGGAGTTGAAAATAGTTGTTTTTTGGGTCGCAACCGCAAACCGTCTTTATTTCTGGGTTTAACGTCGGCGCGTATAAGTACAGGCTTCCCACTAGGAATGCCAAGTCCAAAAATTTTGCAGTTGCAACTCAAAAAAACAATTATTTTCAACTCACATCTGCCCCTAACCCACCCATTCTTGGGGTTTAAAATCACCCCCAATACTTCAGCTGAGGCCTAACCAGTGTTTTACAAAGGTTTAGCATAACTTCCTTGCTTTTGTACTCTATGCCTCTATTTATAAAGCCCAGGATCCCATATGCTTTTTAAACAGCTTTCTTAACTTGTCCTATCACCTTCAAAGATTTGTGTACATACACCCCCAGGTCTCTCTGTTCCTGCACTCCCTTTAAAATTATACTACTTAGTTTATATTGCCTCTCCTCGTTATACTACCAAAATGTATCACTTCACACTTCTCTGCATTAAATTCCATCTGCCATGTGTCTGCCCATTTCACCAGTGTGTCTACGCCCTCCCGAAGTCTGTTACTATCTTCCACATTGTTTACTACATTTCTGAGTTTTGTGTCATCTGCAAACTTTGAAATTATACCCAAGTCCAGGTCGTTAGTATATATCAAAAAGAGCAGTCATCCTAATACTGACTCCTGGGGAACACCACTGTATACTTCCCTCCGGTCAGAAAAAACAACCGTTCACCACTATCTACTTTCTGTCCCTTAGCCAATTTTGCATCCACGCTGTCATTGTCCCTTTAATCTCATGGCCTTTAATTTTGCTAACAAGTCTATAATGCAGTACTTTATCAAATGCCTTTTGAAAGTCCATATACACAGCATCAACCGCACAACCCTCTACGTTACTTCATCAAAGAACTCAATCTAGTTAATCAAACACGATTTTCCTTTAACAAATCTGTGTTGACTCTCATTTATTAGTCCATACTTTTCCAAGTGCCAATTAATTTTGTCCCAGATTATTGTCTCTAAAAGTTTCCCCACCACTGATGTTAATCTGACTGGCCTAAAATTGCCAGGTTTATCCCTCTCCCGTTTTTTGAACAGGGACGTAACAGTTTTAATCCTCTAGTCCTCTGGCACCACTCATATATCTAAGCAGGATTGGAAGATTGTAGCCAGAGCCTTTGCAATTTCGACTCTTACTTCCCTCGGCAACCCATGCTGCATCCCATCTGGACCGGGTGACTTTTCTACTTAGTACTGCCAATCTTTTAAGTGCCTCCTCTTTATCTAGAATCATAGAATCATAGAAGTTACAACATGGAAACAGGCCCTTCGGCCCAACATGTCCATGTCGCCCAGTTTATACCACTACGCTAGTCCCAATTGCCTGCACTTGGCCCATATCCCTCGATACCCATCTTCCCCATGTAACTGTCCAAATGCTTTTTAAAAGACAAAATTGTACCCGCCTCTACTACTGCCTCTGGCAGCTCGTTCCAGACACTCACCACCCTTTGAGTGAAAAAATTGCCCCTCTGGATCCTTTTGTATCTCTCCCCTCTCACCTTAAATCTGTGCCCCCTCGTTATAGACTCCCCTACCTTTGGGAAAAGATTTTGACTATCGACCTTATCTATGCCCCTCATTATTTTATAGACTTCTATAAGATCACCCCTTAACCTCCTACTCTCCAGGGAATAAAGTCCCAGTCTGTCTAACCTCTCCCTGTAAGTCAAACCATCAAGTCCCGGTAGCATCCTAGTAAATCTTTTCTGCACTCTTTCTAGTTTAATAATATCCTTTCTATAATAGGGTGACCAGAACTGTACACAGTACTCCAAGTGTGGCCTCACCAATGCCCTGTACAACTTCAACAAGACATCCCAACTCCTGCATTCAATGTTCTGACCAATGAAACCAAGCATGCTGAATGCCTTCTTCACCACCCTATCCACCTGTGACTCCACTTTCAAGGAGCTATGAATCTGTACTCCTAGATCTCTTTGTTCTATAACTCTCCCCAACGCCCTACCATTAACGGAGTAGGTCCTGGCCCGATTCGATCTACCAAAATGCATCACCTCACATTTATCTAAATTAAACTCCATCTGCCATTCATCGGCCCACTGGCCCACTGGCCCAATTTATCAAGATCCCGTTGCAATCCTAGATAACCTTCTTCACTATTTTTATCCTCTCCAATATTGCAACTATCTCCTTCTTTACTGCTACAATGGCAGCATCCCCTTCTCAAGTGAAGACCGATGCAAAGTATTCATTTATTACCTCAGCCAGACCCTCTGCCTCCACAAGATGATCTCCTTTTTTGTCCCTAATCAGCCGTACCCTTCCTTTGATTACCTTTTTACTACTTATATGTTTATAAAAGACTTTTGGGATCCCTTTTATGTTAGCCACTAATCTATTCTCATACTCTCTCTTTGCCCCTCTTATTTCCTTTTTTAGATCTCCTCTGTACTTTCTGCATTCAGCTTGGTTCTCTGCTCTATTATGAACTTACATTTATCATAAGCCTCCTTTTTCTGTTTCATTTTAATCCCTATATCTTTAGTCATCCAGGGAGCTCTAGCTTTGGATGCCCTTCCTTTTGACCTTGTGGGAATGTGTCCACTCTCTACCTGAACCATCTCCCCCTTGAAGGCCTCCCATTGTTCAATTACTGTTTTTCCTAACAATTTCTGATTCTAATCCACCTGGGCAAGATCCCTTTTTAACTCACTGAAATTAGCCCTCCTCCAGTTAAATATTTTTACCCTGGTTTGTTCCTTGTCTTTTTCCATAACTATTCTAAATCTGATGATATTATGTTCATTGTTCCCCAAATGCTCCCCCACTGATACATGCTCCACTTGCCCCAATTCATTCCCCAGAACTAGATGTTGCATTGTTCATTCTAGTTGTGTTCTGGAATCATTTGAAGAAAGAAAATTCAGAAATCCTATCCCATGACAAAGAACCACTTTTCACTCATGGTGAAGAAATTGCACTGATGCATGGTGGGAAATTATACACACTGAAAATGTGGCATCTCTCAAAGTTAACAGACTGATAACTCTGTCAAATTATAAAGTTCAAGTCTAAGCTTTTGAAAGACTGGAGCCCTTGTGTAAAGACATTAACAAAACACATATAGGCATCTTTGTAGAGAAAATATGTAATTTTATGTTGCTTTTATTACTTTTAAAACAATGGGAGAGATTTTCAGGTCTCCTGCCTTACTGAAATGGGGCGATACCATCCCTCAATTGTGGGGTATGACTTACAGCCCTGTTCCCATCGGAAATATGGCTGACGTTATCTTCTCAAGGACCTACTGCCGGGTGGCCAGAATGCCCACCTGAGCCAGGCAACAGGCCCCTTTAATATGCAAATTGGGGTCCTATGACATAGATACTCTGATTGCCAGTTTAAGGCTCAACTGGGTGGAATTTGCGCAGTTTCAGCTGTTGGTCCGGCCAAAGACGAGCTTAGAAGGTAAGTTTTTATTTATTTTTGTGGAGCCAGGAGGAGCAGGAGTGCTTGTAATATTCTAGTGCACATTCAGAAGTTAGACTGGTTGGGAAAAAACATTAATCTGAAGAAAGAACTGATGCAGGAGCAGTTTTACGACCTGTCGAATTGAAAACATCAGAAGAAGCAATATAACTCTAGAATCCAGTGCATCACATCGGTGGAACAATTGTTTAAGCAGCTGGTTAATAAAGAAATAACTACAGTCTGCAAACGGAGCATTTTTTCTGCTTTTGGTTCAGGGATCACCATTAATGAAAATATTCTGCTAATTTGTATTGTGCATAAATTAAATTGCTTTTAATGCATTAAATGGTTTTAATGAAAGGTATCGTTGTGGATTTGAGTATAGATTGATGCACATCTTTTGATTTTTTTTTGACGTATTTAATTATACGTTCCCCCCGTGATACAAGTGTCTGTGTATCAAGAGATCATGGCTCCGATTTTCAAAGGAAATTGCTGGTGTGTTGGGGGCGGGGGGGGGGGGGGGGCTGCGAAAATCAGAGAAATCCCGAGCGGGTGAGGAAGCCACCGACCCGCCAACTTCCGGGTTCCCCACAGACATGTCTGTGTGCGCACGCACCTCACGAATGCTGAAGTTGCCGGCGGGATGATAGTTATAGAACCAAATGTACCTCATTGAGGTACTTAAGGCACTTTATTTCTGATATAGTAGACAGTTAAAACGATTTTAAACTTACCTGGGCGGCTTTCCCACGGCTTCCGATTCACACCTGGTGAAACTAGGCGTGAAGGGCCGGATCAGGCAAGAATAAATGAAATAAATTAAATAAAAAACCATTGCACAAGATAAAAAACAAAATAAACCTACCTTTCCACCCTGCTCCGATGTCCGATGTCTCCCTCTCCAATGTCCCCCTCTCCCCCCTGATATCTCCTTCTCCGATCTCCTTCTCTCCCCCCCAACGTCCCTCTCCGATCCCACTCTCTCCCCCCACGATGTCCCCCTTTCCCCCGATCTTCCCTCTCCCCCCCCTGATCTTCCACTCTCCCTCTCCCGATCTCCCCCTCTCCCCCCGATTTCCACTTACCCCCGATCTTCCCCTCTCCCCCCCCGATCTCCCCCTCTCCCCCAAAATTTTCCACTCTCCCCCGATCTCCCCCTCTCCCCCCGATTTCCACCCTGATCTTCCTCTCTCCCCCCTAATCTTCCCCTCTCCCCCCTCCCCCTCCCCGATCTTCAGCGCCCTCCATTCTCTGTTCCAGCGCCGGATGCATCTCACTCTCTCTCTTTCTCTCCCCACCCCCCTCGGCGTTGCAGCTCCTGTCAATCCGCCACCATTTCAAAATTGAGCCCCATGAGTTTTCAGTGCTTGATTGAACAGACATTAATCTGACTCATTTGTTATCCAAGCCATCTGTCAAATTCACAGAGCTCCAAATGATTGTTATTGTTTATGGTGCTCCTCAAATTTTGTCTTCATTTGTTTTCTCTGCAGTGTATATGAGCAAGACAAAAATGCACTGCGAAGAAAGGAACGGGAAAAGAGAAGCCAAGAAGCTCATCAGCCTGATACTTTTAAGACAGATTTTCCTCTTTTTAGCGAGCCATACAAGGTATATATTTGCTGAGCATCTCTTATAATATCCACGGATATTGCTATATCCTGATTCAGATCAATTAAATTATGCTTCTAACAGAAATTTTTCATACTAACTATATAATTTTGCATATTATACTATTAAAACCTATATATAGGTCGTGGCATTATTCAGTGTTTGCTCATTTTTGTTAGTCATCAAAACATTTTTTTCCAGACCAACAAGGATGACGAACTGTCAAGCCGTATTCAAAACACACTAGGAAACTATGATGAAATGAGAGACTTTTTGACTGACCAGTTGAATCAGAGCCATCTTGTAGGTAAAATTTTGCATTCTCCAGTTGAAAAAACTGAACAAAATGTATTCTTAGATTCAAGAAATATAATGCAAAATCCTCAGCCTAGCAACAACAGCTCTACACCTTCAGCGCTACCACCATCAATTTCCTCATCGCCTATTCCATATAGTTCAGACAGTAGGAAGTTGACAATGGATTTGCCACAAAAGGAACACAATTCTGCAAGTGGATATAATATTGAATCCGGTGGCCAATTGACCAAAAACAAATGTGGGGATAGCAGAAACAAAGTACTTGATTCATACAGCAGTCAGAATGAACATAAAATTGAACACCAAACAAACAAGGAAGATCCTGAAAAAGTTCAGCCACTAAATCCAAAATCATTACATTCTGGCCACCAAAGCTCTCTCAAATCTATGAGCAGTAATCATTCAAGTATGCGCCATCAAAATTCAAAGTTTTCCTGTGAAACCAATATACATTCTTCCGCTCAAGAAACACAAGCTTCATCAGTTTTGACGAAACATGCTCAGAACCTTCTTCCATCTCTTTCTTCTAAGCCAAGTGCAATCCAACAAAAGCCAACAGCTTATGTAAGACCCATGGATGGCCAAGACCAGGCTTCAAATGAGTCTCCAGAAATAAAACAATCAGTGGAGACTGATATATCTTACAGTGACCAGTCTTATGGAGGACTATCAGATGCAAAAATTGATGTACCAGCCTGCATGGCCATGAAAGCAAGGCTGACCATTCCTCTATCAAAAGAGGTAAAGTTATGTTTTGCTTTTAAGTAAATTATAATAGCTAATTTAATACTCTCATAAGAAGCACACGCTATGTGTATTATTTGTTGGAATGGAATTTCACCTGCAATAGAAACAAAGGCTAATTAAAAACAGTTCACCCTATTTAATTGCTTCTTGTTTACACCAATTCCAGATAAATACTGGAAAAATTGAGAGAAGAAAACCTTATGCATTTTGAAGCTGCCCTCAATGTGGCTCCATGTTAGACCATGATTTCCGTTTAGCAGTCAAAATTCACATTCAAAATGTATATTCAGTATGTAAATCCTAGTTGACCCAACCATTGTGCGTTGGGCATTTCAACACTTGGTTTGCTTTATCATTTTACTCTTATAATTCTTATTATAAACTCTTCAGATGCATTTCTCTCTACTGGAGTAGTATCAATGTTCCTGCAAAGACAGTGTGTATGAGTTAAGGTGTTATATGAGGGTCCTTTGTGAAAGCATTATGTATGAGTTAAACACTAAGAAAAATATCATACCATTAATAGAAAAGTGTATTTTCCTAGCATCATTACAGCACTGTTAACAATTTGCACTATGACTGTCTCTACAGCTCTCTTTTCATGAATAGATTTGGGAAATGCTTGTAATAATGATATTATGATTTATGGTTACTATTAGATCCATAATAGATCTGTGATCTGTACTATCCAATACTATTAATTATAGCTAAAAAAGTGATGTTATATTCAGTTTTAGGATAGTTGCGTAGTAACTGTCTTACATAATATAAATTTGCCATAACACTGCAATATAAAACATATAGTGCAGTAGTACAAATAATATATATACCTGTGTTGCCCATAGTACATGTGATTATTTTAGCATAAATGTAGAACCCAATTACATAAATAAATAATGATCTTCACAATAAATGTGAAAGTCTGATGAGATGTAATATTAGTAAAGCAGACTGAAAATCATATTGCAGCAAGAGGTGCAAATCAATTCATCTCTAATTTATACAGTCATTGGTAACATCTGCATAGTTGTGCTGTGCATGAGCCTTATTCTGGTTATTTAATGTATATTTTATGTGGTACAAAATTTCTTCTTTGACCAATTTTTTGAATTGTACTACAGAAAGTTACTAACCTGCCCATGTTTACAAATATAATCCTGAGTGTGCTGTAGCTTTTTTTCAGTCAGTAGGAAAACAAATGGTGGCTGATAGCCTAAAATGTTAATTGGTATTCTGAAGTACATCCTGTTTGTAAAATATGTGCCTATTTCTACTGGTGATTGAATTGATGTGCAAATCAGATCTGGGGACCGAATTCATAGAATCATAGAATCATAAAATGATACAGCACAGAAGGAGGCCGTTCAGCTCATTGTGCCTGTGCTGACTCTTTGAAAGAGCTATCCAATTAGTCCTATTCCCCTGCCCTTTCCCCACTGCCCTGCAAATTTCTCCCCCTTAAGCAGTTATCCAATTCCCGTTAGAAAGTTATTATTGAATCTGCTTCCACCACCCTTCCAGGCAGTGCGCTCCAGATCATAACAACTCGCTGCGTAAAAAAAAATTCTCCTCATCTCGCCACTGATTCTTTTGCTAATTATCTTAAATCTGCATCTGGTTATCGACGCTTCTGCTACTGGAAACAATTTCTCCCTATTTACTCTATCGAAACCTTCATGATTTTGAACACCTCTATTAAATCTCCCCTTAACCTTCTCTGCTGTAAGGAGAACAACCCCAGCTTCTCTAGTCCCTCCATGTAACTGAAGTCCCCCATCCCCGGTACCATTCCAGTAAATCTCCTCTGCACCTTCCTAAGGCCAATTCCCTCTGCCGTTCCTCCAGACACCAGCTGTAACTCCAACCGTAGCTCCAGCAGGAGTCTGATGGAAAGGCTCGGAAAAAGGCCAACATCTGGATATGCCAGGTCCCAACCTTTAAAGTCAAAACATTTCAAAAGAATTCACACAATAATTACCTTTTGAAATGCATTGACTGTTTCTATGTAGCTAAAGGCAGCATCCACACCATGCCAGTAAAGTTCCACAAACAAGATATAAACCAATCAATCTATTTTTAGGTGGCATATATTGAGAAACAAAGGTTACCCAAGGTACCTGGAGAACTTCCTGCTCTTTTTAAATAGCACTATGGGTCTTTGATGTCCAACTGAATCACCAGAAGTGGACAGACTCATAGGGACCGATTTTCGGATGGCCGAGCGGGTGCATTGGGGGCGGGGGGGCTCCGAAAATGGCGGAATCCCGGAGAGGGTTCGGAGCCCGGCTCCAGCCCGCTCACTTCCGGGTTCCCCAATGACGCGTTCAGGTGCGCGCACAGCTCCCGCATGCAGTGCTCCCATCGGCAATTAAAGCCAGCGAGATGATAATTTAGATATTTATTTAGCCAGTTGAAGTACTTGACAGACCTCATTGATTGGAGATTATGGCAGGGGTGCAACTTTGAAGGATCCTCAGCGTGTTTCCCGTGCTGTGGGAAACACTCCCTGTTGGAGCAGACGTGTTTCAGCCAGCAGCCAGTGGGCGATGCAAAGGATTTTTTGACAGTTGGGGGGAATACCTCATTTATTGCAGCTGGGCACTCTGTTACATCAGACAAAGTTTTGGCTGCAACACCTTTGTCTTTCCACTCAAAATTATTAATTTATACCCTAAACTCTGCTGTGCAAACACATTTACCTACTTTTCAGACCCCCTCAAACTCACACCGTCAGGATGGGGGGTGCCATAGCTGCATTCATCACTTCATCTGAGGACGAGCAACATCATCAGCCTCGCCAGGCATGCCATCCACCTCCGCCATGTGGAGCTCCACAACTCAGTGCTGCGCCACAGGCACCTGCACAAAATAGTCGTGCAACTACACATACACCCACTGTAGGGTGACCCAATGGGTGGCATCAAGTGTGGGTGTTCGTGTGAACCTCATGAAAGGGACTTATTACACAAGCCAGTCAAGAATGGCCAAGACGTGGCAGTAGTGGTGACAATATAATATTTAATGTGAGTTGAACAAAAATCAAATATAAATAAAAAACATGACAAACCGTCAAGCACCCTTGTGCATCCCCTTTGTGCTCACAAAACCTTTGCCTTACGCTTCCTACTACTCCTACGTGGTGCTTCCCCTGTGGCTGCAGCAGTGGTAGTGGCAGGTTGCTCTTGTTCATGCCCTGACCGATTAGATGCTTTGGGCCAACGCCCTCTGGGTTTCGGTGCCCGTGAGGACCCCTCCAAAGACTGCTCCACCTGCACCCGTGCAGGGGCAGCCTCGACCACCTGGAGAGGAGGCAGCATTGCGGGTACTGGTTGAGAGGGGGGCAACGGGTGAGGCGTGGAAGCTTTGAGTGGCGTCCCCACTTCCATGTCCCCTTTCGCCATCATCCCTCCCCTGGGCCAGGCCTACATCACTCGTACCAATCTGCTGGACGACAGTTTGGAGGACATGTGTGTAGCCTTGTAAGGCCAGTGCTAGTGTATCTGCCTGCCTGTTTAAGGCGGCAGAAAGTTGCTCACCCTGAGTCTGAAGGGCCATTGTCAGGGCCTCAATGGACTCATTGTTGAGCCGTGCGTGAAGCTCGATAGAGGCTAGCCTTCCCTCCATCGCAGACATTTCCGCACTTACCCACAACACTATCTCAGAGATGCCCTCCCTTACCTGTGCCACCATTCCACTCATGCAGGAGTTGGACTCCTCCATCCTCTGCGCGATTGTGGAGAGTGCGCATGGCACCTGTTCCAGCACCTCGCAAATGTGCTGCTGCCCCTCGATCATTCTCCTTTTAAAGGATGGCCTCCACGGTTCAGCATCTGTGTCCAGCTGAGCAGAGCCTGGAGAAGAGTGCTCCCACCGAGGCAGACTCTCCACAGCTGTCCCTGCCACCAGTGTCTGCTCGTGCTCACGTGTGTGGTGACTCACCATGTGCAACCCCAACTAAGTGAGGACCCACCGAGGTGTGTGTATCTGCACCGGTGGATGGCTCACTCAGATGTGACGGTGCCCCCTCAGAGGCCGTCAGGTCCTCTGAGGAATCTCCCTCCGCCATCACAGCAGTCGCTGAAGGTCCTGTAAGAGAACAGAAGGCAATATTAAGCAAGATGACAGATGTTGAGGTGCTGAAGATGGCAAGGCATGTTAACATGATTTGCTATTGTGAGTGCTGAATGTTAAAGTTCTGTCAACAGCCGTTTGTCGGGTGGCAGTCTCGGCATCACCAAAGGAAAGGCACTCGAGGGTGCGGCTCAATTCAAGAGCCTCCTGTTCCGCGTCCGTGAGGACGACCTGATGTTGCGGCCCCCCTCCGGTCTTCATCCTCTCCCGTGCATTCTGGGCTCTCTTCTCCTATGAGGGGAGAAAGTTGAGAGGCGTGAGTGAGGGATGGTGACGTGGCCAACCGTTGAATGCATTGGTTTGGGTGAGGCTGACCATGAAAGAGATACATCAGAGGGTGAGTATGAGACAGAGTCATCACATTGTATGAGGATTGGGTTGAGTGGTAGTGGTGGGATGAGTACTGGGGAGGTGAGTAAGAGCAGGTAAGTTGAGAATGAGCTTTGAGTGGGTGTGAGGAGTGATGTGATAGAGTAGTGTTGGCAGTGCCAAAGGAGTTGTGGGGTGGGGGCGGTGATGTGGAAGACAGAGTGTAGGAGAATGAGTAAGTATACTCACTTTGGCTGACCTAGTTAGGTCATTGAAGCGCTTCCTGCATTGTATCCAGGTGCGGGTGATGTTGCTGCTGCTGCTGACCTCCTCTGCCACCTCGAGCCAGGCCTTCTTGGTGGCAGAGGTAGGCCACTTCCTCCCGTCTGCCGGGTAGAAGATCTCGCTCCTCCTCCTCACCCCATCCAGTAAGACCTAGAGTGAGGCATCATTAAACCTGGGGACAGCCTTTCCCCTAGGCTGCTCCATGGTGCTGTGTGGTTCTTTGCTGCAGGATCAGTCATTGGAGGACTGCCCCTTTAAATAGGGCTCCTCCAGCTGACAGCCTTTGATGCGGGTGCGCAGTCCGCCCACTGCGCAGGTTTCCGACGGGAAACCCGGAAGCCACATTAAGTAGCTTCAATTTACCCGCGATCGCATGGGGAACTTGATGGATTTTACTGGGCGGGTTACCCTTGTGCCCAGTCGCCCCTTCCCCCTTCGCTGCCATCCCGCCTCCCTGGTAATATTGGGGCCATAATATCTCATCTGAAGGTTGACTTCTCTGACAGTGCGGCACTCCCTCAAGACTAGATTATGGCCTCAAATTTGCTCGTTGTTTTCAGTGCTTCTTTGGCACTGGGTTGGTGTTAATACTCACTGAGGCAAATTGGGTAGATCCTGTTTACGCTGGGTTTCCTCCCATAATGGCTGCATATCAGTTTCCAATCTTGTACATATGCTGATGCTGCTCGTAGCTCATCATAATATATTAAAACTTCATAGGTGTGCCCAAAACCTAGTAATGTACCAAAGGTATCAAGATGAAATAAAAGTGGCGATTCTGTTGCCAGCATAAGTTCATACTGGTGAAAGTACTTTAGTTTAGAGCCTGTAGCCTTGAGAAGCTTTAAAAAGTGATTGCTGGAGTTAGAAGAGAACTTTTGGAGTGTTCTTTTTTTCACTTTACACCTGGACAGACTGGCCTTGCCTCTGACAGTCTGAGGGCCTTTGAGAACACTGGGAAATTCCTTCCCCCTCCGCCCCCACCCAAAGTACAAGCATCCCCAGGGTCCAAGGTACCGTTGACTAAACCCACGTTGCCCTGCGTGCTCCCCATCACCAGCCTGGCATCTTTCTCAATAGAAAGAGATGATTCCCTGAATGTGCAGCTTATTTGCAACCACAAGCAGTGCATCATGCAGGTCTATGCTTGGTTTCTTGGCAGCAGTCATGGTTCATTCATCCTGCGCCTGTCCTCTATGCCACCTGTATTCCAACCAGACCATCAGATCACAGGCTGGCTACTGGGCAATGGGGGATATCCCCTCCGGACATAGCTCATAACTCCTGTCAAGAACCCAGGCACAGACACAGAGCGTATCTACAATGAGAGCTATACTGCCACTAGAAATATAATTGAGCAGACCATCAACATGGCCCCAGAGCCAAGCTGGCAGCAGTCTGAATTGCTAGGCCTTCATTTTAATGATCCCTAACTTGGGTGCAGAGCATTGTTGCATTAGTAATTATATCATGTGGTTGTTTTATTATGCTGCTAAGTTTTTCTGGACCAGGAAAGGTGCATCTTTATTGTTCCCAAAATCTCAGAGATATTTTAGCTGATCATGAGGTTATGTAACAAAAAAGTAAGTGTCTGAATGAAGATTGGCATCCAGGATCTTCGCCAAGTGCCAGAAATGCTGTGCAACCTACTTTCATCTTCTGTAGTTCTTTAACCCAGAATTAAGCTACTTCTTGAGGTGCGGAGGCCAAAAACTGAATTGCTCCCCAGGAAGAATATATTGGTCTTAGAGGAGGTACAGCACAGATTGACCAGAATTACTCCGAAGCTTGAAGCATTAAGATATGAGGACAGGTTGCATAAACTTGATTTGTATTCCCTTGAGTTTAACAGGTTGAGGGGTGATCTAATTAAGGTCTTTAAAATGATAAAGACATTCGAGAGGGCCGATACAGAGAAACTATTTCCTCTGGTGGGGAAATCCAGAACAAGGGGCACAATCTTAAAATTAGAGCTAGGCCAAATCATGAAATCATGCTGGGTCATTTGAAATTTTCAAGACTGAGATCGATAGATTTTTGTTAGGTAAGGGTATCAAAGGCCTACTCCTGTTCCTATGCTCGGGGGAAGGGAGGGGAGATCATTATTTTTGAGGGTTGTAAAATGGGGAATTGGTATACTTCACCTATACAATGCTGGATAGGATTGGGGGCCTGATTAAGCTGCTCAGTTGATGGGGGTTCTGAGTAGCACTGTCAACTGCTCAGCAGGGGGCTTGCCAAATCAGTGAGAGGATGGGTTGCAAAATCACCAAAATGATGCTCATTGTAGGGGGGCGTCGCTCATCATACTGCTGCTCGGCTGGGGGGGAGGGGGTTTCCAGCTTTCCAAACTATTCTGTCGACCTGGAGTCAGCAACTTTGAGCAATCATGATTTTGTTAGAAATAGGCATCATAGGAAATCTTCCTGCTATATTTACGATGTCATTAATACATTGCAATCAGATTAAATCATCTTCCTGTCTAGGAAGATATCCTCTGTTTGCTATTTGTATGTCTATAAATAGGACAGAGGAAATCTTTTACTTATTTCAAGGATGAATAGGGTATGGTTTTCTGCCTCTGATTTTCCTCCCCTTGTCTTTCCAGTGTGAGCAGGAGGTTGCAAGGAGAAACAAGACACTTCATTACAGGTAGGGAGGGATCATCAAAAGCAAGTTGATCCAGGCTTAATTCATGCACCTTCAAGTGAGCGATTGCACATTTGGATTTGCAGGAATTTGGGCGCAGGGTGGCCAGCCCACCCTCTTGACCAGGGCATGGTGTGCTGCATCTTTTGAAATGGGGGAAAATAAATAAAATATAGATCACTTATGGCAATATTTTCTTCAACTATTACCAATCACATAGCAATGTGACCTTTACTATGAATTCATTAGTAAAAATGCCTTTTGTAATTATAATTCTACTACTGTAGGAGAGGTCTGTTCTTCCTACAAGTAAAATTGAGTTAATAATTACAGAATTTATGTACGGAAATTAAAAGAACCGAGAAGATAAATTGCTAAGAGCAATAAGTTCTTCCTAGATGAGCAGCAAGCATTATTAAAGCGGTGAAGTTATATTAAAAATGATGCATGGCCCAGTTATTCTTGCCTGTCACTCTTGGCTACCTTTCTGTGAAAGTAGATGGTTCCCAGAAATAAAATAAAAGAGCAGGCACCATCATGTCTGGAGATGATTACAACAAAAGAGAATTGCTTATATCACAAATTTATGCAGGAGTTAGTTTTACTGAGTTTTTAAAATAAAATTCTTTGTAACCATGTGTTATATGTAACATGATTATGTCCATACATCTGTTGCAAACTCACTGGTTTGCTCATCACTAAGAATATCCATTTGACAGGCCACTGTCTTAAAAGGAAATAAATGACTATGGAATAAAGTCTAGAAATTTGATTAAATTTTGTCTAAATACAGCAATTTATGCAACTTATGATCAAAATGAAAATGGCTTTAGACACTGCTTTTTCTATCTAAATTCATGAGTTCTTTTTTGTGACATTATGTGTTGAGCTTGAAATGGATTAATCTATTTCTGATAAAGCTTCACAAGCTGTGATTTCTCTGGTGACCACATTTAATTGGATGTTAAATAAAGTGCTTATCTTTCTGCTTCCA